>NW_028137004.1:0-31390 GCF_965140915.1 Aythya marila | reverse complement strand
CAGCAATTTGGACCTGGCCACCCAGACAGTTTTCAACCCATTGATGCATACATCCATCCAGGCCTTGAGCAGCCAGTTCCTCTGGGAGAATGCTGTGGGAAATGGTTTCAAAAGCCTTACTGAGGTCTAGGTAGACCACGTCCACTGCCTTTCCCTTGTCCACTGAAAGCATAACCTTGTCTTCAAAGGAGATCAGATTTGCCAAGCAGGACCTGGCTTTGATAAACTCATGATGACTGGACCCGATCACCTCGTTGTCCTGGAAGCGTTGCGTGATGGTACTCAAGATAATCTGCTCCATGAGCTTCCCCAGCACCAAGATCAGACTGACAGGCCTGTAGTTCCCCGGATCCTCCTTCCGGCCCTTCTTGTAGACGGACATCACATTTGCTAGTCACCAGTTGACTGGGACCTCCCCTGATAGCCAGGTCTGCTGGTCAGTGATGGAAAGCAGCTTGGAGAGCACTTCAGCCAGCTCCCTCAGTAACAATGGGTGGATGCCATCTAGCCCCCTAGACTTGTGTACATCTGAGTGCAGTAGCAGTTTTCTAACCATTTCCTCATGAGATCTTCATTCTGCTGAAGGTCCTTATCTACCAGCTCAGGGGGCTGAGTACTAGGGGAACAACTGGTCTTGCTGCTAAACACTGAGGTAAAGAATGCATTAAGTACCTCAGCCTTTTCCACATCTCTTCTAATTCTGTTTTCCCACATCCAGTAAAGGATGAAGATTCTCTTTTCCCTCCCCTCCCCTCCCCTCCCTTCCCCTCTGCTCTCCTTTCATTATAAAAACCTTTTTTATTGTCTCTGACAGTAATAGATAGATTGAGCTCCACTAGGGTCTGGCCCTTCCAATTTTGTCCTTGCCCACCCTAACAACATTTAGGACACAGCTTCAGACAAAATGACAGCATACATCAGAAGCACAGAAAAGGTGGAATCTGGCAGCCTTCCATCCACTAGCCTTCTGTGAGTCTGTGCTGCAATTCTGTTCAACTAGTTACTCCTCTACTGTCCACAATATCTATTAACACCTCATTGATGCTATCTTGTGAGAGACAGCACAATCAGGGCGAGCCATCTTCCTGCAGAAATTAACAGATGAAAGAATGGAGCATCTGCCCAGGAGAACCTTGAGAAACTGCAGGCTTTTGCCTACGGAAACCTCTTGATATTTACAAGAAGAAAAGCCTCATCCTGCACCAGAGGAAGAGTAACCCCACACATCAGGGCAGACTGGGACCCTGCTGAGTGAGCAGTGCCCAGGAGGAGGAGGGCCTGGGCACCACGAGGGATGCCATACGAGCTCACCAGGAGCTCACCAGGAACCAGGCCAACTTTCTACAGAGCTGCCTTATGAGGAGCATGGCCACCAAGAAAATGTAAGTTACCATGCTCGGCTCAGATCTGATGAGACACCACACAGACAGGGGTCTACAGCCAGCAGGGAAAGAGGTGTAGGTCTGTGAATCTCTTGGACAGCCTGGTGTGGAGAGGAGCAAGGACATTGGAAAGTCTGAAAGTCATAGAATCATAGAATCCTAGAATATCCTGAGTTGGAAGGGACCCTTAAGGATCATCAAGTCCAACTCTTGACACCGCACAGGTCTACCCAAAAGTTTAGACCATGTGACTAAGTGCACAGTCCAATCTCTTCTTAAATTCAGACAGGCTCGGTGCAGTGACCACTTCCCTGGGGAGCCTGTTCCAGTGTGCAACCACCCTCTCTGTGAAGAACCCCCTCCTGACGTCAAGCCGAAATTTCCCCTGCCTCAGCTTAACCCCGTTCCCGCGAGTCCTGTCACTGGTGTTAATGGAGAAAAGGTCTCCTGCCTCTCGACACCCCCTTACGAGGAAGTTGTAGACTGTGATGAGGTCTCCCCTCAGCCTCCTCTTCTCCAGGCTAAACAGGCCCAGTGACCTCAGCCGTTCTTCGTACGTCTTCCCCTCCAGGCCTTTCACCATCTTCGTAGCCCTCCTCTGGACACTCTCCAACAGTTTCATGTCCTTTTTATACTGTGGTGCCCAGAACTGCACACAGTACTCGAGGTGAGGCCGCACCAGCGCAGAGTAGAGCGGGACAATCACCTCCCTTGACCTACTAGCGATGCCGTGCTTGATGCACCCCAGGACACGGTTGGCCCTCCTGGCTGCCAGGGCACACTGCTGGCTCATATTCAACTTGCTGTCTACCACGACCCCCAGATCCCTCTCTTCCAGGCTGCTCTCCAGCGTCTCATCGCCCAGTCTGTACGTGCAGCCAGGGTTTCCCCGTCCCAGGTGCAGGACCCGGCACTTGCTCTTATTGAACTTCATGCGGTTGGTGATCGCCCAGCTCTCCAACCTATCCAGATCCCTCTGCAAGGCCTTTCCACCCTCATTCGAGTCCACAACTCCTCCAAGTTTGGTGTCATCAGCAAACTTGCTCAAAATACCTTCTATTCCTACATCCAGATCGTTTATAAAAATATTGAAAAGTACCGGCCCTAAAATGGAGCCTTGAGGGACCCCACTGGTGACCGCCCGCCAGCCTGACGCAGCCCCATTTACCATAACCCTTTGGGCCCTGCCCGTTAGCCAATTGCTCACCCATCGTATGATGTTTTTATTTAGCTGTATGGTGGACATTTTGTCCAGTAGGATCCTATGGGAAACCGTGTCAAAAGCCTTGCTGAAGTCCAAAAAAATCACATCAGCTGGTTTCCCTTGGTCCACCATATGGGTGATCTTATCATAAAAGGAAATCAGGTTAGTTAGGCAGGACCTACCCTTCACAAACCCATGCTGGCTGGGACCAATGACTGCTTTGTCCCCCAGGTGCGCCTCAATAAGTTCGAGAACCATCTTCTCCATGATTTTACCAGGCACTGACGTGAGACTGACAGGCCTGTAATTGCTAGGGTCTTCTTTCTGACCCTTCTTGAAAATCGGCACAACATTTGCCAGCTTCCAGTCTACCGGGACCTCTCCAAATTCCCAGGATCGTTGAAAAATAATTGAGAGAGGTTCCGCGATGACGTCCGCCAGCTCTTTCAGCACCCGGGGATGAATCCCATCCAGACCCATGGACTTGTAGGGATCCAGGTGGAGTAGCAAATCCCGCACATGTTCAGGGTCGGTTGGTGTCGTGGTTTAACCCGGCTGGCAGCTAAATACCACGCAGCCGTTCGCTCACCCTCCCCCCTCCCTCTCTGGGACGGGGGAGAGAAATGGAAAGTGAAGCCCGTGAGTTGAGATAAAGACAGTTTAATAAGACAGGAAAATAATAATAATAATAATAATAATAATAATAATAATAATAATAATAATAATAATAATAATAATAATAATAATAATAATAATAATACAATGATGATAATAGTACTACTACTAATAATATGTACAAACAAGTGATGCACAATGCAATTGCTCACCACCCGCTGACCGATGCCCAGCTTAACCCCGAGCAGTCCGGCCCCCTCCCCCCGGCTAGCCACCCCTATATATTGTTTAGCATGACGTCAGATGGTATGGAATACCCCTTTGGCTAGTTTGGGTCACCTGTCCTGGGTCTGTCCCCTCCCAGCTCTTACTGCACCCCCCAGCCTGCCCGTTGGCAGGACAGAGCAAAGGCTGAGATGTCCTTGGCTTAGTATAAGCACTGCTCTGCAACAATTAAAGCATCGGGGTGTTATCAGCACTCTTCTCATTCTAAGCCAAAACACAGCATTCCACCAGCTACTAGGAAGAAAATTAATTCTGTGCTAACTGAAACCAGGACATCTATCCACCCCTTATTCCATACCATTTATGTCATGCTCAGGTTACACTCTTTTCCATACATTCTAATTAGTCACCTATAGTAATCATGGTAGTGATAACATACAGTATAATATACTATTTAACATGGTGCAATTCAGTTCATGGGCTATTCTCACCCAGTATTAAATCTCCTTGAGGTACACACCGGACCTCTCCGTTCTTTTGCATCACCCACCAAGTATATCCAGGTCCCTGAGCGAAAACAATTCCACGAATAGGTTTGCCTTTTCCTGAGGCAGGAGTAGCCCAGACTGTTTTACCCAGCATATTTTTTACATGCACTACAGGAACTTTATCCCCATCTACAGTACGTAACAGGTTTGATTGGGCAGGTCCAGCTCGGTTGGTAGATCCCCTAGTATTGACTAACCAGGTGGCCTTTGCCAAATGCGTATCCCAGTTTTTGAACGTCCCAGCGCCCATTGCTTTCAAGGTAGTCTTTAACAGGCCATTGTATCGTTCAACTTTCCCGGAGGCTGGTGCATGATAGGGGATGTGATACACCCATTCAATACCATGTTCTTTGGCCCAAGTGTCTATAAGGTTGTTTCGGAAGTGAGTCCCATTGTCTGATTCTATTCTTTCTGGGGTGCCATGTCGCCATAGGACTTGCTTTTCAAGGCCCAGGATGGTGTTCCGGGCGGTAGCATGAGGCACAGGATATGTTTCCAGCCATCCGGTGGTTGCTTCCACCATTGTAAGTACGTGGCGCTTGCCATTGCGAGTTTGAGGGAGTGTGATGTAATCAATCTGCCAGGCCTCTCCATATTTATATTTCAGCCATCGTCCTCCATACCAAAGAGGCTTTGACCGTTTGGCTTGCTTGATTGCAGCACATGTTTCACAGTCATGAATAACCTGTGCTATAGCGTCCATGGTCAAGTCCACCCCTCGATCACGAGCCCATCTGTATGTTGCATCTCTACCTTGATGGCCTGAGGTGTCATGGGCCCATCGGGCTATAAATAATTCACCTTTATGCTGCCAATCCAGGTCCACCTGAGCTACTTCAATCTTAGCAGCCTGATCCACCTGCTGGTTGTTTTGATGTTCTTCAGTAGCCCGATTCTTGGGCACATGAGCATCTACGTGGCGTACTTTCACAGCCAGGTTCTCTACCCGAGCAGCAATATCTTGCCACAATGCAGCAGCCCAGATAGGTTTGCCCCTACGCTGCCAGTTGTTTTGCTTCCATTGCTGTAACCATCCCCACAGGGCATTTGCTACCATCCATGAATCGGTGTAGAGATAGAGAACTGGCCATTTTTCTCGTTCAGCAATGTCTAAAGCCAGCTGAATGGCTTTCACTTCTGCAAACTGACTCGATTCACCTTCTCCCTCAGCAGCTTCTGCAACTCGCCGCGTAGGACTCCATACAGCAGCCTTCCATCTCCGATGCTTCCCCACAATACGACAGGACCCATCAGTGAACAGGGCATATTTCTTTTCATTCTCTGGCAACTGGTTGTACAGTGGGGCTTCTTCAGCACGACCCACCTCCTCCTCTGATGATATTCCAAAGTATTTGCCTTCTGGCCAGTCCATGATCACTTCCAATATTCCTGGGCGACTGGGGTTTCCTATTCGAGCCCGCTGAGTAATCAGTGCAACCCACTTGCTCCATGTAGCATCAGTTGCATGATGCGTAGAGGGGACCCTTCCCTTGAACATCCAGCCTAGTACCGGTAATCGGGGTGCTAGGAGGAGCTGCGCTTCAGTACCGACCACCTCCGAAGCAGATCGAACTCCTTCATATGCTGCCAATATCTCCTTTTCAGTTGGAGTATAGCGGGCCTCAGATCCTCTGTATCCCCGACTCCAAAACCCCAGAGGCCGACCTCGAGTTTCCCCAGGTTCTTTCTGCCAGAGGCTCCAGGTGGGGCCGTTCTCCCCGGCTGCAGTGTAGAGCACATTCTTTACATCTGGTCCTGTTCGAACTGGCCCAAGGGCTACTGCATGGACTATTTCCTGCTTGATTTGTTCAAAGGCTTGTCGTTGTTCAGGGCCCCATTCAAACTCATTCTTCTTACGAGTTACTTGGTAGAGTGGGTTTACAATCAGACTGTAATTTGGGATGTGCATTCTCCAAAACCCCACAACACCTAGGAAAGTCTGTGTTTCTTTTTTGTTAGTTGGTGGAGACATAGCTGTTATTTTGTTGATCACATCCATTGGGATTTGACGACGTCCATCTTGCCATTTTATTCCTAAAAACTGGATCTCCCGTGCAGGTCCTTTGACTTTATTTTGTTTTATGGCAAAACCGGCTTTCAGAAGGATTTGGACTATTTTCTTCCCTTTCTCGAAAACTTCCTCTGCTGTGTCACCCCACACAATAATGTCATCGATGTACTGCAGGTGTTCAGGAGCTTCCCCCTGCTCTAGTGCAGACTGGATCAGCCCATGGCAAATGGTAGGGCTGTGTTTCCACCCCTGGGGCAGCCTATTCCAAGTATATTGGACTCCCCTCCAAGTGAAGGCAAATTGTGGCCTGCACTCTGCTGCTAGAGGGATGGAGAAAAATGCATTAGCGATATCAATTGTGGCGTACCACTTGGCTGCCTTCGATTCAAGTTCATACTGAAGTTCCAGCATGTCCGGCACTGCAGCACTCAGTGGTGGCGTGACTTCGTTCAGGCCGCGATAGTCCACTGTTAGTCTCCACTCGCCATTAGACTTTCGCACTGGCCATATGGGACTATTGAAAGGTGAATGAGTCTTGCTGATCACTCCTTGGCTCTCCAATTGACGAATTAGCTTATGGATGGGAATCAGGGAGTCTCGGTTGGTGCGATATTGCCGCCGGTGCACAGTTGTGGTAGCAATTGGCACTTGCTGTTCTTCGACCCTCAGCAACCCCACAACAGAGGGGTCCTCTGAGAGACCAGGCAAGGTAGATAATTGTTTAATGCCCTCTGTCTCTAAGGCAGCAATACCAAAAGCCCACCGGAACCCTTTTGGGTCCTTGCAGTATCCTCTTCTAAGATAGTCTATGCCAAGGATACATGGAGCATCCGGACCAGTCACAATGCGGTGCTTTTCCCACTCATTCCCAGTCAGACTCACTTCAGCCTCCAATACAGTCAACTGCTGAGATCCCCCTGTCACTCCACAAATATAGATGGGCTCTGGTCCTTTATAGCTCGATGGCATTATAGTACATTGTGCACCGGTGTCTACTAAAGCCTTATACTTCTGTGCGCGTGATGTGCCAGGCCATCGAATCCACACAGTCCAATAAACTCGATTGTCCCTTTCCTCCCCCTGGCTGGAGGCAGGGCCCCCCTAATCCTGGTCAGAATCTTCCTCGTTTCTGTGTTTGAAGGACTGTCTGCTGGAAGTTGGAGCAGCAAACTTTTCGGAGAATCCCTTTTTCCTGATTGTTTTCTTTTGCAACTCACGTACCCGTGCCTCTAGGGTCGCGGTAGATTTTCCATCCCACTTTCTCATGTCCTCTCCATGGTCTCGTAAGTAAAACCACAGGGTGGCACGGGGTGAGTACCCACCATATCGTCTTCCTTGTGTGGGTGAACGCCTACCCCTGACAGCTGAGACACTGCTTTGTACAGGTGCGAAGGAGAATAATCTCTCTTCAAGTTGGTGAACCTTTTCAGAAAGTTTCTCCCAAGTGTTCTCCTTTGGTCGGTGGGCACTGGTTGGTTCAGGTGGGGAGGACAATAGATTCTCTTCAAGTTGGTGAACCTTTTCAGAAAGTTTCTCCACAGCTGAGACGCAGGCCTGTAAGGAAGAGGAGAGACTTTCTTCGTACTGCCGGAGTTGTTTAGCCGCTTCACCCACTGTGGGTTCCTCATCCTCTTTCCAGGCCATTATTGCCAATGAGCTGGCATATGATGATGGTGCACTCCGTACAAACTTCCGCCACATGGGTCGTGTACACTTGACTTCATCTGGATCTGTGGATGTTTGTTTGAGGTCTGGATCCTCATAAATCACTTCCCGTACGGCTAATTCCCTCAGGTACTGGATTCCCTTCTCCATAGTGGTCCACTTGCCTGGTAGACATAAAATATCTTCCTTGAAGGGATACCTTTCCCTCACAGCTGAGAGGAGACGCCTCCAGAGGCTGGTGGGTCGTGCTCCATCTGCAATTGCTTTGTCAATGCCGGCGTCTCGAGCAAGGGATCCCAGCCGCTTGGCTTCCCTGCCGTCTAATTCCACACAATTGGCTCCAGAGTCCCAGCACCGGAGCAGCCAGGTGACAAGCTGCTCACCTATACAGCGACCAAAATCTTTTCGCACATCTCGTAGCTCGCGCTCGTTTAGGCTTCGGGTAGTTACTGTTGCTCTTTCGGCATCCTCATCTTCCTCCTCCTGAATCCTTGACGGCCCAGCGTCGTCATCATCTTCGTCATCTCTATACTTAGTTTTGGCAGAAGCCTTACCTGGATTGGCAGAAGACTCTCTGCGTTCTAAACGACTTGAATTTCTATACCATATTTTCACCTTCTCTACAGGGGCAGCTTGCACTGCTACTGCTCGTTTCTCTGACTTTGTTACAGGGTCTGCCACAGGGGTTGGAATGCCCTCTGCAGGGTCAACTTGCACTGCTACAGCTCGTTTCTCTGACACGGCCACAGGAGCTAGAGCGGCTACAGGAGCTGGAGCAGTTGCAGGAACCGGAGCTGTAGCGGCTTCAGGAGCTGGGACTGGAGCAGTTGCAGGAACTGGGACTGGAGTAGCGGCCGGAGCTGGAACTGGAGCGACTGCAGGAACTGGGACTGGAGCAGCTGCAGGAGCTGGAGCTGGAGCGGCTTCAGGAGCTGGAGCTGGAGCAGCTTCAGGAGCTGGGACTGGAGCAGTTGCAGGAACTGGGACTGGAGTAGCGGCCGGAGCTGGAACTGGAGCGACTGCAGAATCCACCGTAGGGGTCACAGTGGCCGTTGGATCTGTCACAGGGTTTGGAGTGGCCGCAGGGTCTGTCACTAAGTTGACAGCAGTATCAATGGCAGCTCGATAGGCATGAGCCAGGCCCCAGCACGTTACAATGATTTGTGTTACTTTGGAACTGCCAGAATCATTACACCTTTTTTTCAAGCATTCTGCCAGTTTTTGAGGATTTTGCCATTGTTCAGGGGTGAATTTCCAACACACTGGGGGTGCTAACTGCTCTAGATGCCTGCCCATATCCACCCATACTCCCTGCCACCCACAACTATACTGCCTCCGGGCAGATCTCCGGATGAGCTTCATAAGTAGTTGTTTAACTTTAAGCAGAATCTGAAGTGCATTCATGAGGCAGAACAACAAGACTATGGTATTCTGAGTATTCCAGAAATATTCAATATCTTGGAGAGCTATTGTAATAAACTCGGAGGATAAGAGGGTGGTGAAGGAGGAAGGGAGAGTGATCAAGGAGGGTACAGGGGTGGTGAAGGAGAAAGGGAGAGTGATCAAGTAAGAAAAATTATCTTCCCCTTTCCCCTCCACAGATTGACTCCCTAATGAAAAAAGGCAACAGATACAATTGCTAATAGTTTCCAAAATACAGTTTCCAAAGTACAGAATCGAAGATGTTACTGAGTACAAATACCAGGTTAGAGTCATGGCCAGATATTTCATCATCTCATAAGCCACTGATACAACACACAGTACCATAATGGTCTGAAACCAGGGCCCGGAGAGGATAAACAACATGACAGAGAGCACATACGGAAAATAACGTGCTATAATACTCAATTTGGAAAACAGGCGCAGCACAGTTGAGATTAAAGCAATCAGCATTATGACAAGTGACTATTAAGCAGGTCTAATACTTATACCAATTTTATTTTAACACACTCTGGTCAGATCTGCTGTTATCTCAACCTTTCGAGCCCCACGTTGGGCGCCAAAAAGACTGTCGTGGTTTAACCCGGCTGGCAGCTAAATACCACGCAGCCGTTCGCTCACCCTCCCCCCTCCCTCTCTGGGACGGGGGAGAGAAATGGAAAGTGAAGCCCGTGAGTTGAGATAAAGACAGTTTAATAAGACAGGAAAATAATAATAATAATAATAATAATAATAATAATAATAATAATAATACAATGATGATAATAGTACTACTACTAATAATATGTACAAACAAGTGATGCACAATGCAATTGCTCACCACCCGCTGACCGATGCCCAGCTTAACCCCGAGCAGTCCGGCCCCCTCCCCCCGGCTAGCCACCCCTATATATTGTTTAGCATGACGTCAGATGGTATGGAATACCCCTTTGGCTAGTTTGGGTCACCTGTCCTGGGTCTGTCCCCTCCCAGCTCTTACTGCACCCCCCAGCCTGCCCGTTGGCAGGACAGAGCAAAGGCTGAGATGTCCTTGGCTTAGTATAAGCACTGCTCTGCAACAATTAAAGCATCGGGGTGTTATCAGCACTCTTCTCATTCTAAGCCAAAACACAGCATTCCACCAGCTACTAGGAAGAAAATTAATTCTGTGCTAACTGAAACCAGGACAGTTGGAAGTTTGTCATCCCCACCGTCCCGGTCCTCCAGCTCAGGGCACCCTGGGTCCCGAAGCCCATCATCGGCATTGAAGACAGAGGCAAAGAAGGCGTTAAGCGTCTCTGCTTTGCCTGTGTCATTGTCTGTGAGGAGACCTTCCCTATCAAAGAGCGGCCCTATGTATTCTTTAGTTCTCCTTTTTCCATTCACATATCTAAAAAAACCCTTTTTATTTTCTCTCACAGACACAGCCAGCTTCAACTCTAGGTGTGCTTTGGCCACATGAACTTTCTCCCTACAAACACAAACAGCATCCCTGTATTCTTTCCATGACACCTGGCCCTCCTTCCAGTAGCGAAACACTCTCTGTTTCTGCCTAATCTCCATTAGAATGTTCCTGGTCAGCCACGCCGGCCTCCTGCCCCGCCTGCCTGACTTGCGATATTTAGGAATTGCCTGATCTTGTGCTTCTAGGAGGCATCGCTTAAAGAATGACCAGCACTGGTGGACATCGAGGCCTTCAAGAGCGGTTTCCCAGGGGACCTTGCTGACTAGTTCCCTGAGCAGCCTGAAGTCCGCTTTCCCCATATCTAGGGATGAGGTTTTGGTGGCACTTTTCCTTCTGTCACCATAAATTTTGAACTTGATTCGATTGAGTCAAGTAAGTTTTCGTAAGTTTTTGTAAGTTTTGAATTTGACTCGATTGTTCCTGTGTACGCTGAGACCAATAAGCTGCACTTTTTGTAGGGTAGGGCATAGCTGCATTACCTGAGCGTTCCCTAGGCTTCCAACCTTGGATGCTATTGCACTGGGGGAACCTGGTGTGCTAGCTCTAAGGAACAGTATGGAGCGTAGAGCAGAGTGGAGACACCACGGCTAGGCTCTGTGACCAGGTGGGGACTCGATTGTTCCTGTGTACGCTGAGACCAATAAGCTGCACTTTTTTGCTACCCTGAGCCAACGACCTGTCATGTTTTGACAAATGCTGTACTCTAATGTACTTTTGCTCATTATAATATCATTAAAATGCCAAAACACACCTCCATCCCAAAAGTTACCTGCTTCCAAGGTGCGACCACCCCTCACTGAGCATGTACTCTGAATTTCTCAGAGCCTATTACTGTAAACAGAGACAAGAAACCTTTTCACCAATCATAACTAAAATATGCTTGACTAGAGTCACTCAAGCTCCACCTCATAAATTGGCCTAAGAGAGAGGTTGTGTCAGGGAAGATACCATTGTTAGGGAAGATGCCATCATTAGGGAAGATACCACCATCAGGGGAGATGCCATCCCAAGGGAATACACCATCCTGAGGACCTCCTGACTCCTGGGATCAGTCGACGGGCTGAGCCTCTCTTCTCCCCCATTGGGACGCCTTTGGGTGAGATTTGAACACTAGGTTATATCGTGTGTCTCTGCGGAAACTTGGGAATCTCTATAGAGTCTTTGTGCCTTTTAACGCATTCATTTCCAGGCTGCGCACCTGTGTCACCTCTGTATTTCATACATGCTAGCTTGCTTTTGCAGACAGTAACTATCGCCGGCAATCCAAAGAACCTGTGTACCTGTTGCTGTACTAAACTGCACTTGATTGCATTGTTCCTAGTTGTGATAGTTCTCATTAAATGCGACTAGAGTAAGGGTGGTTATACGTTATTGGTGAATCCGTGACCATGGTAGTTCAGTGCTCTGAATCCAACCAGACCCCTAACGGTTAATGCGTTATTGGTGAATCTGTGATTGTGATAGTTCAGTACCCTGAATCTGACCGGACCCGTAACGGTTAATCGGCCACACCCCTAAATGCCACGCTGCCCCTCCACTCCCCTCGTGAGGGAGCTGCAGGCCGCCAGGAGGCCTCCCCTCGCTCTCCTCCAGGCTGAATTCTGACACATATTCAACTTGCTGTCGACCAAAACCCCCAGATCCCTTTCTGCAAGGCTGCTCTCCAGCCTCTTTTGCTGGCCCTAAAGTGGAACCCTGGGGAACCCCACTAGGGACTGGTCAACAGCCTGATGCAACCCCATTTCTATAACCCCTTGAGCCCAACCCATCAGCCAACTTTTCACCCTAAACAGCATGTATTTATCTAGCTGTACAATGGACATTTTGTCCAGAAGGATACTGAGAGAAACAGTACTGAAAACTTGATGGAAATCCAAAACCTGGCATCCCTTGGTCAACTAGATGGGTGATGTTGTCATAAAAGGAAATTAAGTTTGTTAAACAGGACTTTCTCCTCATGAACCCGTGTGGGCTGTGATCAGCGACTGCATTATCTTTCAGGTGTTCTTCAATAACACCCAGAACAGTTTCTCCGTATTTTTACTAGGCTCTGAAGAGAGACTGGCGGGTCTGTAATTATCGGGCTCTTCTTTCTTGCCCTTCTTGAAACCTGTCACAATGATTGCCAGCCTACAGTCAACTTGGACCTCTCTGGGCTCCCAAGACCATTGAAAAATAATTGAGAGAAGTCTCACAAGGACATTAGTCGGCCCTCTGAGAACCCTGGAATGAATCCCTTCAGGCCCCGTAGACTCATATGCATCCAGTGTGGGTTTAGCTGGGAGGTTTTTGTTACCGCACTCATGGCCCCCCAACTCTGGGCCCCGTGGGTCCCAGAGCACATCATTGCTCTTGAAGACAGAGGCAAAAAAGGCATTAAATGGCTCTGCTTCGCCTATGTCTGTGTTTGTGACATGACCATCCTCAGCAAGTAACGGACCAATGTTTCCTGTAGCCCTCCTTTTGCAGTTCACATCTTCAATACACAGATTAATGTATATATCTGCGTTGTCGCCCACACTACTAGCCAGCTTCACCCCTGAGCTTTGCCTGCACGAATTTTCTCCTGACAGAGGCAAAGAGCACCTCTGTAGCCCTGCCATGTCACACAACCTTGCTTCCAGTGGCCACACACTTTTTCCACTTAAGCTCTAGAAGAAGATCCCTGCTCAGCCAAGCTGGCCTCCTGCCCCGCCTGCTTGACTTCCGACATTTTGGAATCGCCTGCTCCTGTGCTCTTAGGAGGTCGTGCTTAAAAAGATGGACCCCGATACCTTCCAAAACAGCTTCTCAGGGGATCTTCCTAAGTAGCTCCCTGAGCAGCCCGAATTCTGCCCTCCCCGTGTCCAAAGTTCACAGAATTGGAGGGGTTGGAAGGGACCTCAAGAGACAATCAGGTCCAACCCCCATGCCAAAGATTTTTAAACTCAACTGCTTCATGATTGCTATGGCCAAGATGGCCGCCCATCACCACTTCACCCACCGCACCCTCTGTGTTCACAAGCAACAGGTCTAGGATGGCACCTTTCCTTGTTGTCTCCCTCAGTAGCTGTACCAAGGAGTTGTCATCAAGGTGTGTGAGGAATCTCCTGGACCTGCTTGCATCAGCTGTGTGGTCTTCCCAGATAATGTCTGGCAAGTTGAAGTCCCCCGTCAGGACAAGGGCAGTTGAGCTAAGAGAGGTCTCTCTTAGTTCCTTAGCGAATAATTCATTGGTATCGCAAGCTCCCACTGCAACATCCACGTGATTGGTTTCTCCCTTAATCCTTACCCAGAGGCTCTCAGCCACGTCCTTGTGCCAGCCCCTTGCCTCACCTCCCTGCCTATCCTTCCTGAAGAGCCCATAACTGCCCATCACAGCACACCAAGTCTCGCTTGTTCTGGGACAGAGCTGAAGCTTCCAGCTCCTCCTGCTTGTCCCTCAAGCTGGGTGCATCAGTGCAGAAACATTCCAAATGTGCTCCAGTGTACCCAGCGTGGCATGGAGCAGGCAGAAGGATCTCACTAGCACACAGTCCCTCCCATTTTGGTGTGCCACTTAGCAGATTCTGTCGGGACAGAACAATAATGGATGATGCTCAGAGGGCCTTACGGGGCAAGTGAGCTTTCTAGAAACATCTTTTACCTTGATCCCCTGGGAGGCAGCAGACTTCTCCATGGGTTGGGTCAGGTCGGCATATGCAGCCCTCTGATCTGCTCAGAAGGGAGTCGCTTATGACAGTAACCCTTCTCTTTTTCTTGATGGAGGTGGTCGTGATACTGGGGAAGGCTGACTTGCCCTTGAACACCCCTCCAACCTGGATGGACCTTCATGCACATCATTGTTTGTGTGTCCATTAGTTCCAGAGTCTGTTGTTTCAGGGCACCTGAAAGGAAGGTGAGGTAGGCAAGGAGGGGTTCGCCTGCTGCCCCGAGCAGATCTCAACTTCCATCCCTTCGTCACTGAGATCCACTCCTTCTGCCTGACGGACAGAGGGTAGGGGATCCTCCATTTCCTCTGCTGTGTCTGCCTGACGCATCTGTCCCAGGGCTGGCAGAGTACAGTTCAACCTTCTCCGACTCCCTGGTGCTCCTCAGCCTGCCCACCTCCTCCCGAAGCTCTGCCAGGAGGCTGAGCAGTTCTTCTACATGGGCGCACCTACCACAGGTGGACTCACCACTGCCCTCAGACCCTGACAGAACACACACGCACACCCTGCAGCCTGAGACCTGGACACGAGGAAACGGCCTCGAGTTGTGCCAGGGGACATTTAGATGGGATGTCAGGAAGAATTTCTTCATGGAAAGGGTGGAACCAGCTGCCCAGGGCACTGCTGGAGTCCCCAGGCCTGGAGCTATTAAAGAAATGCGTGGACTTGGCGCTAAGCGCCGTGGTTTTGTGGTGGGCCTGGTAGTGTTAGCTGACACTTGGCCTTGAGCTGAAGGCCCTTTTCCAAGCACAAGGGTTCTGTGACTCTTTCATTGGTTGAGTAGGTGCCATGCAGTCACTGGGCCCAGGGAAAAGACGTCCTTGGTGGCCTCCGAGTTAGCTCAGCGTCATGGCACCGAGTCACTTTGAAGGAGCTGCTGGAATAATGAGACAACAACCTAGTTCTATTAAAATATATATTGCTCTTTTGAGGACTGCTGCAGGGCTAGCAGCACCACAGCAGTGGAAATCTCCGTCCTGACGTTGCGTTATGCCTTGACGTCAGGATCAGGGTGGTTTGAAAGGCCAGGGAACGGACCATGGGTTCCGGGTCGCTGTCTGAAGGCTGGAGGGCTGCAAAAGAAAGAAGAGCAGAGATGAAAACCCACTCCTTGCAGAGATCCCCAGGCATCTCCTGCAGACCATGCCAGCCCCACTCGACTCTTCCCCAGGCCAGGAGGAGCAGGAGGGACAAAGGAATCTGTTGAAAGCTGCTGCTCAGCAATGTCCCAAATGCACCCACCAGTCCTTCCCCACCCGCGCACCACAGGTCAAGTGGGGCACCTTCACAAGCTGGTTCCCTCACCACCTGCCTCCATCCCCTGGGAGGATTCACACACTCCAGGAATGTCCTGGACTCTTTCCTCTCGCTATTGTGCTTCCCCATGAGAGCAAGGGCTAGCAATCATGACCCTGCTCCTAGCTGCTTGTAGGCTGTTTCATCTCCCTCTTCGTCCTGGTTGCGTGCTCTACAACAGGCTCCCACCTTCTGTCAGCCTTACTGCCCTTTCCCCTGACTCTTCCTCAGGGACACTCAACCCTTTCAGCGGCACTGCCCAGCTCCAGGCTGGGAGGCCATTCCCTGACACCACAGGCCACCCCGTCTCCTCTCCCTCGTTCCTATGCCTGCATTGCTCCTCCGCCCTCCTCAGCATTTCCCTGGAGCAGGGCAAGGCACGGGGGCCTCTGCCACTGTCCCCCCAGCCCTAGCACACCCCCCACTGCCCTCACTCACCGCTGAGGATTTCATTCAGCTTCTCCTCACTCTGGTCCTTGCAGTAGCGCGCAGCAACCCCCTAGATTTGCCAAAGATTTTAAACTCAACTGCTTTGTGATTGCTATGACTAAAATAGCTAGCAATCACCACTTCCCATGTGGCTGCGGGCTCTGAGGTTATATTTGTATATATAAAGAAAGGTTTGGGCTAATTTCAGTTGAAATATTTTCAGTTACTTGCTTGGCCATATTGTCCTTTCAATATTCAAATCTGAAGCAAAACCACGGGAATTGTTGCTTCTAGGAATAGCCCAGTTCTCTTGTCTGCACTCTGCATTCTGTTGAGCTAAACCATATTTAAAACCAAACCAAACCAAACTAAAAAACAAACAAACAAACAAACAAAAAACATCTGCTGTTCCTCCTGCTCTCTTTATCTCTTTCTCCCTTTTTGTGCTTTGCCCTTCCCCTTTCCCAGGTGACTGGAGTGGAGTGCTAGGCAGGGTGTAATGGTATACGAGTCCCAGGCATCCCATCAGAGCTCCTTATGCCCGAGCTGCTCTTTAGGGTAAGTGCTTTGTTTTTCCTTTAGCTTGTTGCAGGGTTCTTTAGGTGGGTCAGAGTCTGTGGGCTGATGCATTTCCAAGTTGAGAGAGGTAAGCAAGTCTTTTTGAGGTAACAGCTAGTAGCTTTTAGAGCAAAGCAATCTATATAGTAGTAGGTGCCTTTATTGCATGCAGCTCTTCTTCAGGTGAGTAATTCTTATAGCATGTTTACGGATAGGATGACGATGTTACTTTGTGTGTTTGCTTTGTGCTTCTAGGTTCCTTGTGATTTTTCCAGAATAACAGGGCTTACTGTGAATGTGACCTTATGTCTTCACCTGTGTGTCAAATACTGTCAAAGTTACAGCCTTGGTGGTAAAGTGATACATGTAGAGCAGGGCTTAGGGAAAATGTATCATCCAAGTTCCCTGTGCCAGTATGTATCTGAAAACAGCAGCAGTAGGCTCCTAAGGTGTAGTCTTTTTCAGGGTTAGGAACAGTTTGTTATATTTTTGGAGCTTTTTCCTGCTGTTTTGCTGGCTGTAAATTTTTTAGACCTTGTAGCCTGCTAGATTCTAAGTGCTTGGAATTCCCTTAGTAGAGGGATATTTAGCAGAAGTTGCTGGCTAACTTGGTTTTGGGACACGGTGGGGTACGCTTCTGGTTTTGGGTTATGTTTTGATCTCAAGATAGATCAAGCCATTTGTGTAACTCTCCAGAGGATTCACAAAGAGCTTCAGTATGCACCGCAAGAGTCTTGACCACATAGGCACAATATTACCAAGAGACTGAGCAGGGTCACCTTTTTCAGCTGTAAAGGATAAGTCTGTGATTCCCTCTATCGGGGCATCTGTGTATTCATGGCCTTTTGGCATTTGTGGACCTGGGGTTTTTTTTTTCTGTCTCTGGTCTCTGTGCTTGAGTCCTCTGCAAGGAGTGTGAGAAACACTCCGTAGCCAATAACTTAGGCTCAGGCGAGGATCTCAGTGAAGTAGTAATTTATTCGCGATTGCAATGGCGGGCGCCCCACAAGCAGGAGAGAGCGCATCTACTAGTTCCAAAACACAGTTTATATACCTTTTGATGGCAGGACCCTCCCCTGTTTCCCCACTGCATGGATAATCCAGATTCACAATCTATCTGATGCTTCACAAACAATGCATGGCCTTCAGTCGCCAGCCTGTTAAATTTCAAATTTCTTTTGACATTTTTACTGCTTGAAGTGGTAATGTTTCTTCACTTATCTGACTTGACTTGACACCATGATTTTCACCTAATTGTCCTAAGGAGTCTGATTGTCTGCATTTTACAAGGTTGCCTGCTAAACTTTTCTTATCACTGTAAGCATATCTCAGTACCACATTCCCTCCTTCTAAACAATGTAACTCTGCAAAAACAACATTTCTATTCCCACAATTCCCCCCTTTTCTTTTTTTTTTATAAACTGTTGATTTTTGCAAAAACTCTTTTTATTTTTATTTATTTATTTATTTTAAGTGTAATTTGGTAAATATCTTCCTCTTCTTCACTTTCTTTGCTCTTCATTTCCTCTAATATCATTTTATCTGAGTAGGGTGGTGGATCTATGGTCATTTGTTTCAATAATGTGGTTTCAATTAACCGCTGGACAAGTCCCCTTACACAGGGGATAATGCAACAGCCAATAGCTGTCAAAACTCCTGCTACTATAATTGAGGATGTAAATATGGACATTACCATCCCTTTCCATTTACCAAACCAAGATTTCAACCATCCTGTGATGGAAGTGTCTGCTCCCGAATTTTCTGCTAATTCATTGGCAAGGGTGGTAAGCCCTTGCAATGCTCTTGTTACTGTGCCATCCGGGGCAGTATTGTTACGGATAAAAGTACAACGGTTGCCCAGCATCACGCATACACCACCCTTCTCCACAAGCATCATATCTAATGCTATCCTGTTTTCCCAAGCCATTTTGCTGATGGCATCTAGTTGTTCAGCGATTCCTCTCATCGCATCCTTGGTATAATTGATGAATCTCTGCTGATTATAATAGAAATAATTAATCCAATCCACATTTTTATTGATTGTTACCCACCAGAACAGTAAGTCAAACCCTGCAGCAATTTAATTTCTGGCTTTATGTTCATCCGGAACTCCTCTAGGTACCCCAATAGAATCTATGTATACTCTATCATCAAATGATATTCCTAAGCCTCCTTTACTTCTTCTGGGTATTTGTGATGTTTCTCTTTCAAATGCCAGGGTGAAGGGTATAGCTGATTGAACAAGTGCACAAGTGCCTTCCCAATTAGATGGTAGGGTGGACCGTAAGATCTTCCCTCCACGTACCACCAGAGATCTGCCCTGGGGATCTCTAGTCTTGAGCAGTTTCCCATCAAGTCCTTGGTAGCACAAGGCAAATTCTCCCAGATGCCAGGTAGCACTCACACCCTGCCGTGAGAGGCAAGCTGTATGGTTACCTATAGCTGTAGAGAATGCCGGGGAAACTGTGATATTGTTATCATGCAAGAAACAGCAAAGAGAGACTTACAGGCCTCATTTCCCCAGGCAGTCTTTTCTTGGTACAATGCAATCATACATCGCATCCGTTGGGAGTCTTTGGTCCACCCCCATGGGAAGGGCACTATCTGGGCAATCGGTCATCCCGAGGCACAAGCATAGCAGTAGCTACGGTTGAGACTCTGGACAGTATATTTGACCCATTCTATCCAGGCATTCACGTCCCCATACCCTGTTTGAATCTCAAATGTTTGAACTGCCACATTTCAGAGGGCCTCCTGTTTACTCTCCTGTTTTCTCCTTGAGTTTCTCCCTTTCTCTGATGGCAATAGAGGATTGTTTCCATACAGCTATTCTCAATCTGGCTGTTGGGTCTCTCCCAGTTATTTGTTCTTTCTGCTCAATTGTCATTGGGCATTTAAATCTCCACAAGCTAACACCTCACAAGCATCAAACGTGACGGCTTGTGGTACATAACCCTCTGTCACAGTCACCCATACTTTGATGGGGTATCCCGTTTTTGCTATTATCTGGTCATGCTTTTTCCAAGTTACCAATTGACCGAGGCCTTCTCTGAGGCCTAGAATCACTAAAAACAAAATTAGTAATCAATTTTTCCCTGTCATTATTTTTAAACCTTAGGTTTCCAAATAATTATCGATACAAAAATAAGATGTACACTACTACTATAACAACCCCCCCTTGGGAGCACTGCAGTTCGCTATAGGTCTGTCCTTTCTCTCAATCACAAGTCACACTCGTTAGTTACCTGTGAAAATAAAAGGTTAGTTTACAATTGTAAGCTCTTATCCTGCTCAGAGTCCACTACGAGATTTTTCTCTTCAATTTCAACTTCCAACAAGTCTTTTGTAGGAACAGCTTCCCAGGTACTTAGCGTCAATGGATGCCTTCACTCGAGTATAGTGAGTCCAACCTTTTTCCGCAGTTCTTACGGCTGTTTCAGTGGTCAGTAATTGTCCTTCCCATTCAGGCCGGAGTTGACTTTTTCCAGGTCCGAATCAGGACCCAGTTTCCTGGATAATGGTGGTGAATGGGGAATTCCAAAGGTGGGGTTTGAGCCAACAACCCACAGGTCCTGAGAGATGACAAAGAAGAAGACAACCCCAGAATACAGTTCTTAAGGAAACTCTCTTATTTTGAATTGTGGTATCTCATCCCTTCTGCCCAGATAGGGCAATCTGAACAGCATCTCATATGGTGAAATTCCTATATCCTTTCTTGGTGCTGTTTAAACCTGTAGGAGTAAGCATTTTACCCAAGGAAATTGGGTTTCTAACACTAGTTTAGTTAATTGCTTCTTTAATGTCTGATTCATTCACTCCACCTTCCCAGAAGAGGAGGGGTGCCAGGGGCTGTGAAAATCCCACTCAATCTCTAAGGCCTGCTTTAACCCTTGCAGTAAAGCTTACACCCATCTAGTCACGTGGTCAATTAGGACAAACAAGTAACTCAGTAAAGTTTACCTGTATACTTTGGAAAGGTCAAACCCCTGGCTCCCGTCCCCCTCTAAATGGGTTACAGAACACCTTTTTATTTACCTTTTGACATATGGTACATCCTCTACATATGTGCTTCCCTAAAGTGTATATTCCTACACAGACATACTTTCTTAGCACAATATCACACATTGCTTGCACCTCCCAATGACTCTTTTGATGTAAAACAGTTAATATTTGCCTCATTATCACTTTATTCAGCATTTCTCTCCCATCAGGGAGTATCTGTTTTCCTTCAGACTTCATGGCTCCTGATTCCTTAAAAAAAATCATTCTTTTAAAACTTTTTAGTTCTTTCTTAATTTTCAACAATTCCCTGAATCCTCTCTGCATTTATTCTGTTTTCCTTCAGACATTAGATGCCTTAAATACCTGACTTTCTCCATATTGTAACTTTTTTTTTTTTTTTTTAATACTCTCAAGCCCTGCTTTCCCAGAAAGTTGAATAGCTTGTTAGTAGCTTTCTTCACAACTCTTTTCTCCTGTCCTGACAACAGAAAATGATCCACATATTTGTAACATTAATACCTCCTTGGGAGGTTGTAATTGCTCCAAAATCTTTTTTAAAACTTACTCGTATAGATAGGTGGCCCTGTAAACCCCCCAAGGTAAAATTGTCCACCTATATTGTTGCTTCCGCCCCCATTTCAGGGTCTTTCCAGTTAGAGGTGAATATACGTTTGCTCTCAGGGCCTGAGAGCACTCCATTAATTACACTGTTATTCCAGTCTAATAATTTACTAGTTGAATGCCCAATTTAATCATCAAATCCCTTCCCAACAAGTTAGTCTCTGCCTTGGATACATACAATAATTGCCCAGTGATCATTTTATCCCCTGGTCTCAGCTTGGTATCCCCCAAAAGTGGCACTGTTATCCCAGCCCCACTTTTTAGGGTTTCATTAGTTAATTTAATCCCTGATACTTTACAGGTCAGTAATGACCTAGCTGTTCCCCAGTGTATTGGGTTTGATGGCAAGGTTCGGGGGCTGTGAGTAGGGGGGTGGGAAACTGCAGTGGCAGCCCCCGTGAGAAAAAAAAAAAAAAAAACGGAAGCCTCCCCGTGGCAGATAAGGGACAATTTCATCTGGCCCTAAGGGGCCCACTGCTGCCCAGAGCCAAGCCATGAGCAACACAGTCCGTGCCTCTGTGAGAGCACATCCACGAAAACAAACAAACAAAGAAACAAACAAAAACCTGCTGCTCAACAGCAGTTGGGAGAGCGAGAAACCCCCCCGCAGACACCAAAGTCAGTGCAGAAGGAGGGGGAGGAGGCGCTCCAGGCGCTGGAGCCGAAACCCCCCTGCGGCCGCTGGAGAGGCCCCTGGTGGAGCAGGCTGTTCCCCCCTCCCCGATGCTTGGGAAACTGAACAAACACCACAGCAAATATGCAAATATACCATAACTTCTAGACTGTTACTTAGATAATGCCTACATCCTCTTTCCCTGCTCATTCAACTTCAAACAGCTCTGTTAAATACTACATGCCACACCTTTAACACCTTCAGCAACTCTTTTAACACTTCCTTTATCTTTTTCCAGCCTGTACTTTTCTAATACCAGCACCAAAGGCTCAGTCAGGGTCCAACTTAATTCCATACCTTTTCCCTCCAAGATACTGAAACAACATATCAATATAGCATATTTCATCCCATTTTCCTCCTTTCCTCCTTCTTCCACTCCAGATATTCCTATTCGAAGTGGCCAGCCTGGCCACACTTAAAACATCTTATCAAAGCCTGTCTCTGCTAGGACTCGGGCCACAACACAGGCAGACTTCTTTGCCTGCCATTCCTTCATCTCTCTTCCTCTCCTTTCCATCCTGGCCCTGACTCCCCCTGAAGATTTTCTTCATCTTTCTCCAACCCTCTGCCTCACTACCCGCTGCACTGTCAATACCATTAGTTTCGATCTCTCTTTTTTTTTTTTTTTTTCCTTCTTATCTCCCCTCCAGACACACACCTCCAGGGCCTCCCGCAGGAGGGTCCCCCAGTGACTGTTCACTACATTCCCCCACCTTCTGAAGCATTTTCTGCGTATTTTGCCAGGCTTTAATCACACAATGAACTTTCAAGAGCCCTTGGGATACTGGGTCCTCAGGTCTCATCCCCAAGTACTTTCTCATTCTGACACTAAGTCTCTCATATAATTTCTGTGTTGCACACTATTATTATTCCAGCCAGGATTGGCAAGTGGGTATTTCTGCCCTGCCGGTATTACCCCTGGTCCTGGAGGATGAGCTCTTTCCCATTCTTGTATAGCAGCTCTCCTGATCATTCCCATTTCTTTCCCTGTAAACAACATACTTATAGACATAATTCCCTCCCCCAAGAGTATAAATCAGGTCGTAGGAACTGGTCTAATTGTTCAGCTAGGCTGTTGGGGTCCTTGAATAAAGACTTCCTCTCCTTCTTAAAAAGTCCTAACCTCTCTGCTGGTAAGGAGGAGGGGGTAGTAGTTCACCTAAGAGGATACACAGTTAGTGTTAGTACTGTTAGTATCAGGGAAGGCAAAATTCTCAACATATCTTCTACCTTGTTCTAATTCTTGCCAGAGCCTAGAGTACAATCCTTCTTTAGGGACAGTGTTAATTACAGTCCCTGTCTCCCTTCCCGGAGTGACTGCTGCTGCCACCAGTTCAATATTAAGATTATAGGGAGCATAACTTGGCTCCTTCTCTGAAAAAGGAATCTTATTGTTTACACATAAATTTAAAGCCTGAATTTTCATCAGACCCGTATTTTGGCCAAAATACTGCTGTTTCCTTAATTGATTCTTTTGTCCAGACTGATACACAATGTTTAACCTTTTTTTTTTTTTTTAATTACTTTTCTTTTACAATCCCTCTAATTTTGGGATTATGTTTCTAATTTCTTATCATTTTTCAGGAAGAACTATTAGTAGGCACTCCCCCAGGGATATCTCCCTGTCCCCTGGAACTCATATTTTCCCATTTTTCCTAACCCTCGCCAGTATGTGCTACAGAAATTTCCCTTCTGCAGTGTACCACACACCAACGTACTGAAAAATGGGGGTGTACCGCCAAGCACTTCCCCGTGCCAGCGTTACTGCACACCTGAGTTTACCAGATTCCCTGGTGTACTTCCAAGCACTTCCCCGTGCAAGGATTACCGTACACCAGATTCCCCTGGTGTAGTGCCAGCACTTCCCCGTGCAAGGGCTTACCATACACCAGATCACCCGACCCCCAAGGCAATACTTAATATTTCTTACCTTGGTCTGTGCACAGAGTTACCGGATCGATTCTTAAAAACCCGGAGTCCCTACCTTCTTCCTTTCCCCACTACTTCACGGATCCTGCCTCTTTAACCAGTCTCGGGCCCTCTGTCAGCTTTCTGCAGAACCGCCACCGTCGATGCACAGGACCGCTGAAATCAGCGGGGCATGCCTTCCTGCTGCTGCGGCGGTGGGGCTCCCCAGTAGGTGACTGGATCCCGGACGAGCCCCCAAATTGTGAGAAACACTCCGTAGCCAATAACTTAGGCTCAGGCGAGGATCTCAGTGAAGTAGTAATTTATTCGCGATTGCAATGGCGGGCGCCCCACAAGCAGGAGAGAGCGCATCTACTAGTTCCAAAACACAGTTTATATGCCTTTTGATGGCAGGACCCTCCCCTGTTTCCCCACTGAGTGGGTAATCCAGATTCACAATCTATCTGATGCTTCACAAACAATGCATGGCCTTCAGTCGCCAGCCTGTTAAATTTCAAATTTCTTTTGACATTTTTACTGCTTGAAGTGGTAATGTTTCTTCACTTATCTGACTTGACTTGACACCATGATTTTCACCTAATTGTCCTAAGGAGTCTGATTGTCTGCATTTTACAAGGTTGCCTGCTAAACTTTTCTTATCACTGTAAGCATATCTCAGTACCACATTCCCTCCTTCTAAACAATGTAACTCTGCAAAAACAACATTTCTATTCCCACAGGAGCTGTACTGTTTGTGTGTCTATCATGGATATGACCTTCTCTCTTTGTTTCTCATAGCCCAGGGCATAGGCACGGACTAAGCTGGAAATTTGAACAAGGCATGAGGATGAGTGGATGGCACTGTGGGCCATGAGTTGGTCAGTTGGTTTTGTTAGTCTGTTTTGCCTGGCAGGCAGGCTTGGCAAGAACCTTGTGATGGCAGCATTCATCTTCTGCCGTGTTCCTGTGTCACGCCAGGCATCAGCGGTTCCAGTTCCTGAAATGCTAGAGATGCTGGGAGCGCTAGAGGAGCTGGGAGCGTGATGCATCTCCTTGGGATGTTAGGTGAACAAAGCAGTGGTACTGGGTTGGGGCACATGGCTCTGGGGCTTCTTGGCTGTTGGGGTAGGGGAGAAAACAAGAGGGGTGGGTATAGGCTGTTTTGTGGATTGTCACGTTTGTCTGTTCTTTCTCTTTGGTCTAACCCATGTGACTTTGGCTTGGCATGGTGAATGGATGCACTAAACCTTGATCGGGAAGGTGAGTGGAGAAAAGATGGAAAATGGGAATGGTTTTTGGTTTGGTAGTCTATCGGTCCACCTCTGGGTGACTCCTCTTTTCAGGGCATGAAGAAGAATCTGTCGACATCCTAGTTGGCCTCTGTGGTCCACACTGAGGATGGATTCTGACCCCTGAGAATTAAATCAAGGGGAAAATACTGTGTGTTGGGGGTGGTTGGCAGGGGGCGGTGGGGAGTTGTCCAGCAAGTTGTCTATCTGACTTGAGTAGCTGTGGTGGTTTTACCATGCTGGGCAGCTAAACCCCAGAACCGGTCTCTCACTCCCTCTCCTTTAGATGAGGAGGGGGAGAAGTAAAGCAAAGAACAACTCACGGGTTGAGATAAGGATAATTTAATTAAAGGGAAATAATTGTAATAATTAAATAAAGACTACCATGAACTAAACAATTTAACTACGGGGAAATAAAAGGGAAAGGGGAAAAGGGAGGGGAAAAGTAAAAATAAAAAGAAGGGAGGAAAACAAACAAACAAAATAAATGAAGGCTATATGGAAGTGCAGAGGAAAGAAATTACTCTCTACTTCCCACAAATGAGCGATGATTGACCACGTCCTTGAAGCAAGGCCTCAACGCACGCAGCCGGTGTTCGAGAGGAGGACCGACGTCTTCTCAACGAGAGCCCACCCCTCCCCTCTTCTTCCTGTTTCCACCTTTTATTGCTGAGTGTGACACCACATGGTATGGAATATCCCTTTGATTGGTTTAGGTCAGCTGCCCTAGTGATGTTTCTCTCCTCACTTTTTGCCCACCCCCTAGGAGGGTTAGAGAAAGGCCCAATGCTGTGCCACTGCTGCTCAGCAGTAGACACAACACTGGTGTGATAACACTGCTGTTCCAGCTACAAGTACAGAGTACGGCACTGTATGGGCTGCTGCCGGGAAAGTTAACATTCCAGCCAGACCCAGTACAGTAGCAGAGCAGGTCGGTTGACTACCATTCTGCTTCTGAGGAGGGTGTTGCATTGGAAGAAGTTTGGCTGGCGTGCCAGTTCCCGATGGCACTTTATTTCTGCAGGTGAAGAGGAGCCTCGTACCTGAAGCCATGTCCTGGTTAGCCTTGGTGTTCCTTGATGAGGATGGAACCTGCCTCCCAGCATTGCCAAGCTAAGCTGGGGGACAAGCGATATGTTTAGGGGTTGTGAATGGACACACAGGGCAAGGGTCTGTGCTTTTAAGTCGTTGCAGCAGATGGGACTTTTCAGGATTGGTCACGGTCAGGCAGGGGGGTTGGGTCCGTCAGGTAGAGCATGAGCATGTGCCAGGCAGGGCAGTTCCAGGTCGGACGGAGAGAAGGTGCAGAGTCCTGTTGCCTGTGGGGTTGTGTAAAGGCTCCGCAGGGGAGTTCAGGTGTACCCAAAGGCTTCTGTTGGGAGCACTTTTGTATGGGGGACAGTGGCGCTACTGGGCTGGGGGAGTGATACTGGGCATTGGGATGGGGGATGAGGGGGGTGGTACCTGCACTGAGGGGGGTGCTACGGGGATGGGGGAGGAATGCTGGGAGTGAGGGGTGGGTACTGGAACCAAGGAGATACTGGGACTGAGGAGAGGGGGTTACTGGTGTGGAGGGGGTGTACTGGTGTTATATATGGAGTGGTAATTCGTGTTGAGAAAATGGTTGATATTAATAAAGAAGGGGGAGATTTGGGAATGTGGCCGTGGGGGTTGGAAAGCCCCATGGTTGAGATAACATGAGACTCTTAATGACGAGGCCATCAGGAATATAAAAGAGTTTAGAGGGAACAAAGAAGGGTGATTCAGGAGACTCCATGCAGTCTGGGGTTTCTTGTTCTCCAGCCAGTAAGGCATGGATGTTTCTGGGTGTTTGCTGTTGTTGTTACATTCAAAGTTGTTTGACCAATGAAAAGTTGTTTTGAAAAGAACTGCTGTGGAGAGAAGGGTATAAGAGGGGAGCCTGCCCTCAAGATAAAAAAAGAAAAAGGCAGCACGATGAAGTTACATCAATAAAGAAGCAGAAAAAAGGAGTGAAGAGGAACAGGCTGGCAGAATAGAGACCAGGATGGGAACAGGCATTTTGATTGCCTCATGAAGATAGGTTTGGCCAAACTCAGCAAACTGCTCAGAGAAGCTCGCACAGAAAGTCGCTGGTAACAGGCGCACTGGAGCTGGAGAGAAGCTCGAGTCGAGAGAAGCGGAACCAGCACACAACTGCCTCTCGCTGGTCAGCAGTTGCGCACTATGGGGAATCATATGTCCTTAGGAACAGACTGTCCTGGTAACCTTACAGCTTATTCTCCTTATTAACGATAGGACAGTTTGTGATCCTGAAACAAGGGACCAAACTGATTGCAAGGTGTGGGACTCTGCAACTGAAAACGGCAAGGTTGCAGTGGGATTGCTCGGCACCTGGCGAGCAGTCTCTGAGGCCTTAAAGAGCCCTGTGGGACCACAGCCAGAAGCATGTGGTTTGCCAGATAGTGAGGGAGCTGCGGGCTCCTTCACTGATCCGACTGCTACGCCATGGGCCCCTCTGCTGCTACAGCCATCGAAGGCTTTTGCTGTTACACCCCTGGTGACCCGGACGTGCCTTTTGGCCCAGGCCCTATGGCCTTGAAAAGGAGATGGATATGCTTTTCTTCGATCTGGGAAGAACGGGGTACATAAGGCCTGAAGACCGAGTTGCTTGACAACTTAAAGCAAGACATATTGTTCAAAAGGAATGGAAAATGGAGACTGTTAAGTCATGGAACTTAAAGGATTGTTACCTTTTCTGATTGAACATATGTATAGGCGTACTCAATTTTAGTAAGTTATGGAACTTAAAGGATTGTTTGTTACCTTTTCTGATTGTACATATGTATAGGCATACTCGGGTTTAGTATGTAAAGCAATGTTCTGTATATTTAGAATGTTTGATGTTCATGTGTGCGTGTTGGTGGAGCATAGACTCCCCACACACCCAGCGCTGTTTACTTGCCTTTTCTACCTTTTAGAAATATTTGTTTTATCAATATTATAAAATTTAGATTGAGTTGAGACTTCATTTATAACAATCCCATTCCCACCCTTAGGAGCTCAGCACCCTTTATGCTCCATCTGTCCCCTTTTCCTGCTGTTTTCCCCCAATTTTGAGGGCTCCGGTGGGGCTTTGCGTCCCTCCCAGGGGGGTAGCATTGCTCTTCCCCCTCCCCCCCCCCCCCCCCCCCCCTTTTCCTGCTGGTGTTTTTCTCGCCAAACCTCCCTTATTTAGGGTCATCCGGGAGGTGTTGGTGGGTTTTTGATGCGCAGCAGGGGGGTGGAGGTGCAAATTGCCCCCCCTCATTGGGACATCTAATGGGCAAGGGGGGGCTATTGAGGGGGTGACAAGGACATCAGCGGGGTGGCAAGTGCGAGGAAGGAAGCAGTGTTTTTGCAGTAGAAGGTGGCTTTGTATTCCAAAGGGATCACGCAGGCAGGACTGTGGCACAGCAGGATGTGAAACAGGTAAGGGGAAGGTCCCACGGTCCTGAAGTAAGGAGGACGGCTCAGAAAAAGAGGGTAAAATCAGTAAAACCGAAAATCACAGGCCCTCTAGGCATGGGAGAAGAACGGAAAGAAAAAAGGGAGAAATTAAACGGTTGGTCAAATAAAATAAATAAAATAAAATTGTTCATATAGGGTATAGAAAAGTCTTTGAGTAGGTTGTGAACCTGTAGTACTCAGCCAGCGAGGAAATGGGGGAGAAATCATGAGAAATCAGCATCAGAAATAGGGAATGTAGCTTCACGGATCACCCTGTCTGGAAAACTTATTGGGATTTTTTGCACAACTTTCATCAGCCCCACGTGGGACTCGTTCAGCCCCAGCCCACGGCTCATGTCCCCACTGTGTGTGCCCCCCCAGTGCCCCCTCCTCAAGCACGCGCAGCGCCTCCAGGGAAAAAGAAGAGCACCAACACTGCTGCGATCCCCACAGCAACAGCCTCTCAAAGGACTTTATTGGGGCAGAAATGTCCTGATTGAGGGTCACAAACACCCCAATATCGGGGCACAAACTCTCGGTATTGGAACACAAACATCCTGGTATCGGGGCTCAAATGGTACGGTATCGGGGCTCAAACGTCCCAGTATCGGGGCACAAATGTCCCAGTATTGGAACACAAACATCATGATATCGGGGCACAAACTTCATGATATCGGGGAACAAACTCTCAGTATCAGGACAAAAACATCCCGATATTGGGGCACAAACATCCCAGTATTGGGGCACAAAGTCTTGGTATCAGGGCACAAACATCCTGATACCAGGGCGCAAATGTCCCAGTATTGGGACACAAACGGCCTTGTATCGGGGCACGAGTGTCCCAGTATCAGGTCACAAACTCTCGGTATTGGGACACAAACATCACAATATCGGGGCTGAAACAGTATTGGGACTCAGACGTCCCGGTACCAGCAAAAAACCCCTCCCCTCCTTCGCCAAAGCCCTCTCTGGTGTCTCGTGGGGTCCATCACCGCCGCCTCAGACCTGGAAGGTGCCGGGAGGGTTAAAGAAGAAGAAGAAGAGGACGAGGAAGGGGCAGATACGCTCCGAGCACAGGGTCCTCATCCTCACCTGTGTGGCCGAGGCCCGGGGTGGCAGAGGCTGCTCTGTCCCTGGGGGGCTCACCCCAGGACCCCCCCCTGGCTCCAGAGTTCGGCTGCTGGTGAGAAAAAACACGTCAGCCGTGCGTCCCCCACTTGCCCCCAGTTGTCCCCCCAGGACCCCCAGCTTCCCCCTTGTCCCCCCGCGCCCCCCAGCTGCCCCGCATCCCCCCCCCGTACCCCTCACTCTCACCTCTCCCCCCCCGCCGCCCGCCGCCTCCACCCGCGGGCCGCCAGCACCAAACCGAGCCCGGGCCCCAGGAGGGCGACGGGGAGGGCGCAGGCGACGGCCAAAGGCGCCGGGGGCTGGCGGCGAGGAGCGGCCGGGGGTCCCCCAACCTCTTCCTCGCAGCGGGGGCCCATGAAGCCGGGGGGGCAGGCGCAGACGTGGCCGGAGAAGTGGGTGTAGCAGGTGGCACCGTGCAGGCAGGGGCCCGAGGCGCAGGCGTCGGCGCGCAGGCGGCAGCGGGCGCCGGCGTAGCCCAGGGTGCAGGAGCAGGTGAAGGCGTTGGCGCCGTCCACGCAGGTGCCGCCGTTGGCGCAGGGGTTGGGGCTGCAGTCGTCCACGTTGTGCTCGCAGCGGGGGCCCGAGAAGCCCGGGCGGCACCTGCAGAGCACGCCGCGGCCCCCCAGGTCCAGGCAGTGCCCGCCTGCGGGTGCGGGGAAGGTCGGGCGGGGGGGGAAGAGGGAAAGAGATGGGGGTCGGGGATGGAGGGGCGCATGGGGAGTTTGGGGGGGGGTTAGGGGGGGTGGGGGGGGGAGAGGGGGATTGGGGGGAGTGGAAAGGGGGCTGTGGGGGGGAGAAAGGGGGCCTGGGGGGGGGAGAGAGGGGGTCTGGGGGGGTTGAGGGGGTCTGGGGGTTGGGAAGGGGGCTGTGGGGGGGAGAGAGGGGGTCTCGGGGGGTTGAGGGGGTCTGGGGGGGGAGAAAGGGGGTCTGAGGGGGGAGAGGGGGTCTGGAGGGCAGAGAGGGGGTCAGTGGGGGGGGATTGAGGGGGTCTTGGGGGGGAAAAAGGGGGTCTGGGGCGGAAGAGAGGGGCCTTGGGGGGGGGAAAGTGGGCCTGGGGGGGGATTGAGGGGGTCTGGGCGGGGGTGGGATCGGGACCAGGACCGGGACAGGGCGGGGGTTCTGGTGCAGGGAGGGGATCAGGGCGGGGACCGGGACCGGGACCGGGACCAGAGCAGAGGGGAGCCGAGACCGGGGGGGTAGCAGGGAGGGGGGCGGATCGGGGTAGGGATCGGGACCAGGACCAGGGCAGGGGGGAGTCGGGATCAGGACCGGGACCGGGAGGGTACCGGTGCAGGGAGGAGATGGGGGCAGGGCCCGGGCCCGGGATCAGCCCCTGGGTGTCCCGTGCCCGTGCCGGGGGGGTCCCGGGGCTCACCTTGAGGATGCGGGGGTTGCGCAGCATGCTGTCCCGGGCCACCCCCAGCCTCTCGTTGTCGCTGCCCGCCTCCACCTCAGCCAAGCACAGCGGCCTCCGCGGGGGCCCCCCCGTTCCGCCTCCACCTCCACCTCCCGCCATAGCGGAGAACGAATTCCGCCGCCGTTCGCGGTCAACCAGACTCTCGCGGACCGAGGGCGCGTCCAAAGGCAACAAAAAAAGGGGAAAAGAGTCATAAAAATAATAAAAAAAGAGGCCGCCACCCGCCCTGCGGGTACCGGGGAGGGGCGGATTTTTTTGGGGGGGGGGAACCGGAGCGGCGGCGGCCCCGTCTCCTAGCAACCGCCGCGGTCCGCGCCGGGGCGGCTCCGGCCGGGGACGCTTCCGGCAACGGGAACGAAGCGGGCGGGGAGCGGGGGC
>NW_028137005.1:0-13069 GCF_965140915.1 Aythya marila | reverse complement strand
GCCACCAATTGCCACTTAACCCACAAGACACTCTTGGTTTACAAGTAGCAAATCTGAGAGGTCACTTTTTCTGGTCAGCTCTCTTAGTATATGTATCAAGAAGTTATCATCAAGTTGTTTTATGAATCTCCTGGACATGTTTGTATCAACTGTGTGGTACTCCCAGTTTATGTCTGGCAAATTGAAGTGCCCTATAGGGACAGGGCCACCTGATCTAGAGGTATCTCTTAGTTCCTTAAAGAATAATTAATTGGTGTTACCATCCTGGCTTGGTCTATAGGGGACTGGCACAATGACATCTGCTTTATTTGCTTGTCCCTTAATCCTTAACCAGAGGCTCTCAACCATGTCATTGCCGAAGTATTTTCATAGAAACTCAATTAGCTATGGATGAGATTTGTAGGGAATTAGGTAACTACTAGCTATTCAAACATAGGAACATCATTTTCACAGAGCACAAATATTTACAATCAAATGTTATTTGTTATAAATGGAGCACAACTGAAATGTGAAAAAAATATATATTTTTGATAGTATATCAAATATAGAATCACATACTTAAGTAAATGTTAAAAAAATCTTTAACATTTCTAGAAAATGAACACAGACCTATGCAACCTACTTGGAGAGATTTGATTTTCTTAAACATACAAGATCTGATTTTATGTAATCTAATGTTATAGCAATGAATAAAACTCTGGTTTTAGTCTCTTCTCTTAAGTTTTGATAAAGGCTATAAGTGCTTACTTTACCATTTCCCAGATACCAAAGGGGGTACTTAGTTTTAGGTGAATACATAATACAATCCACAGATAGCTTGGGAAACAAGAAACAAATAAAAATTGAAAACTCTGAAACCATTTTTTTCATTGTTGTTTTTATTATAAGTCCTCCCATTTTTCCTACTGTAATTGTATTACATCTTGCATGATTATATTTTTTTAATCAATCTAAGCTCTAAGTGAACCAGTGTTACCATAGGAGACCTGGGACTAATGAATGCCAAAAGAACACATTTTTATCAATTCCCTAAATGGAAAACATTTAGAAGGCAGAAATGAAAAGATGAAAATTGATGACTTTTGTCAACTGCTGACCTTTACCTGAAGATATCTACTGAAGAACTCACTTAACATCTATCACTTACGTTTTATTCATTTAATACTCAGATTCCTTGTATAGATTTAGGAGCTATTCAAGGCAAAAATTAATTGGCAGTTCTGAAACAGAAGCTCCATAAACACACAGAGAGGTTTTTGTTTTTTGTTTTTTGTTTTGTTTTGTTTTGTTTTGTTTTTCCTCTCTGTATACTGTGATATATACTGGCTTGATAGGTTACTGTAAGCAGTTAAGATATTTCAGTTTTTCTGTGTCCATCAATTTGTCATTACAAGGAATGACAAAAAGGTCTGAAATAATTAAAACAAAAATGTGTTTGTTTTGTGTTCCTTCCAAGAGTACATCTCACTGGTTGGTGAAAGCATGCAACTTTAACTCTATGACCCTTTGCACACTGCTCCCCTGCCTCCTCAGAAAAGAATACTGCCTTGTTACAGTGAGTGAGTAACACTTTACATTTTTTCTTTTAATTTATGTATAAACATTGCAAAACCCTGCAAACAGTGGAGGACTTCATATAAAATGAAGGTTTTAACCTGTTTTTCTTTTGTTCAGCCAGAATCTTTATAATACTATTAAACTGAAACATTTAAGATTTATGTTAACATTTAATATAACTGAAACATGTAGTTCCTGTCTACAAAAAAGGTACCTGCAGGGGAAAAAATCTGGGGGAAAAATATATATATATATATAATATATAAATATAAAAAACATACGTATATTGTATATATATAATAACGACTAAATTGATATACACTAAGGAAAAAAAGAACATTTTCACAGTCACTTCTCAAAACATAAATGTGTTTATATTAATCTAGATAGAGCAGCACTTACCTTGATATTGCTAGAAACGCTCAAATGATGACTGCTACTGAGAGAATTACCTGAAATTCATCTTTTTAAACTTTTCATTTTTATGTTTTACAGCATCTTTTACTTTTCTGCTCCATTGACAATATAGTTTATGATAAAAAAAAATATTTTCTCACAGCATTCTTGACTAGTTCAATCAGCTGGGTTAATCCATCAAGCCTGGAAGAGGTAGATCACATTGTACTTGGGTAAGAGGAACTTTCATTCAAAATAGTATTGCTAAACTCCAGTTTTAACAATCACATTTCTAAGAATGTGCCCATGACTACTGATTTAATTACCTAATCTTGTCAAGAGTTTTAAATTGTCAGATGATTTCAGGTGCTAAAGAATTAAATCACATGAGAGCAGAACAAGCTATTAAGAGCTGTTGTGATTATAAGATGTAATCATAGTGCTACCATGCAGTCTTTCTATGAAAGGAGTATATCTAATGTTAGAAACTCAATTAATGTGCATATAGCTTCTGTTGATACTGTAACTTATGTACTTGCTGCTTCTCATGTTTGGAACAGAAGATGTAGTGGCATGACAGTCTAAAAACAGTGGGATATGTATGTGATTTCTCAGCTGCGTTTGTGCAAATCCAACTTTGTGACCTAACAACAGGTTATAAATAATAGAACAACAACAACAACAACAACAAATAAAATAAATAAACAAACAAATAAATTAATATCAAATACAATAATTCTGATGTACACAAAAAATGTGTTGGTACCAACAGAAATAACATTTATCCATCATTGATGGGAACTAGTTTTACTAAAGCAGAAAATCACTATGGTAACACATTAGCTGACACAGTTGTTGGACAACTAACAGGGGAGGCCAGGGACCAACATAACCAGGGAATAATGTGCATGAAGCTGAAAGATGTAGGTAACACAATGTAGTGATGCGTACGTTGGCATCAATGATGTAAACAATCATTATAAGTTAAATTGAGTTTAAACAAAACTCCTTTCTTGTGTAAGCACTGAACTGTGATTTACTTTGCATGCTCCAGCTCCAGGGTCATTTCATGAGTACTAATCTACCTCTGGTGCTTTCTACCAGCAGATCACCTTTAAATTTCTTGTACTAGTGGGCACACACTGGAGATAAAAAAGGGTGGCCTGGAGGCACAAAGAGAACAGATCTGCATGTCTCAATTTCGAAAAACAAAACAAAAACTAAACTAAACAAAAATACACACATAAAGGCGTCATTTTGCTCAACAGCTACACTGGTGAAGATAAATCTTGAATCTTACAGTATAATACTGTACAAACACTGTGAATATGAAAGAATTCAGTTCTGTTCTAGGTGAAAAGTGAGGTCATATACTACTCATTTCTTTGATTACCTCTGTACAGCTTCCAACATATATTTTTCACAAACTAACAATATGTAAAGGTACTAATTAAAATGTTACCTTGAAGGTTAGATATATTAACAGTTTATAACTGCTTACATCATTCATGTTACCTGGGAAAATTTCAAAACTGCTATGAGGAAACTGGTGTTTTATTCAAGGTTTACCTGAGTAGTCACTGACTCATTAACCTCTCTGTTTCAGTAAGTTAAATTATCTCATATTCTGCTTACTTAAACTATAGTGACTTTTTAAAGAATCTGTAACCTACATAACATTTTACATCACCCTTTGCAGTCCACAGATGTGCTTCTGGTCAGTCAAAACCTAAGCAGTTCATTTACAATGTATACTGTTTCAATGTATTTGTGTTCTAACCTGCAAATCAAACACTTAGTGAAGTAAAGAAAGATAAAGTTCTCTATAACTTGCATAAGTACAGAGACTCCTTGTAAAATAAATTCTGATTTATATTAAATTGCCTAATATTTATAGAGAGCTGTAATTACATGTGGATATAATTTCTGTTAAAAGGTAGCCCAGTCTTTCAAGACTGAGTACTTAAAATGCATGTTTATTACCATAAAGGAAGGAGAGAGAAAAAAAAAAGTCCATTCTTACCAGCATGGTTTGGAATTCTAAGAGGAAGAAAATGTTAAATTCTAAATGGTGTCCATAATGCTAAACAAATGTTATAATTTTGAACTCTGAGTGTGTCTCATTTACTACATTAGATGTTTCATTTAATTCTGGCTTCCAAAATATGATTCATATTTCTAGAATTCATCTCATGTTTTGGCTGTAATAGCTCACACAAGAACATCAAGTTCATATTTGAATATGTTAATTATTTTCTGAAGATTTCTTCCATTTTTATAACACTGCATCTGAATTTAACTGCATAAAATAATTCTGGGGTGTTGGGGCTTTGCATTTTGCTGTTGTTTGGTTGGATGGTTGGCTTGGTTTGGTTTTGGTTTTGTTTTGTGATTTTTTGTTCTTGTTGCTTGGTTGGTTTGTTTGGTAGATGTGGAGGTGGGGGAAGAAGGGAGGCTAGATTTATGGCTTTCTTTCCAGAATTCTCACTCCTATTTTTCCAGATTTTGTTTCTACTGTTACACAAGCTAATCTGGGGCTCAGCATATTCAAGTGTCCCCAAGAAACAAACAATTCAGGTCATGCCACAGCAAAACAACAGTTTTGCTAGGGGAACCAGAAGTTCCCCTTCTGTGTTTTGTCTGTTACTTAACCCTGAAAAAGATGTTACCACAATATTGATAGCTAGGTTGTAAATATATATATAGCATACCCACTAAGATTAAGAATTTGAACAATAACAAATTAAGCAATATCCAAACTGAGTGAGTCAGGTTGTTCTAACCATCTTTCTTCTGTAATACCATAACATTATTAGACTTAGGATATCTGTTTTGCCCAATCATCTCACTCTTCTGTATTTATACTTTTTTTTTTTCAGTTAAATAAGTCCTTAAGTAGTATGGGATTTTTGAAAATTCTTTTTTTTATTATTATTTTTTTATTATTTTTTTAATAACTTAAATATATAAAAAAAGCCATCCTACACATTGCTCAAAGCATGAGTTCTGGGCTGGAGGGGCAGTAAGTTTTAGTATTTCTGTGTGGTACAATGCAGAATTTATCACAATATAGGAGCACTGACTTGCACTTTCAAAATTTCCAATTTCCTTTAACTTTAACAGTGTCTTCTCTCAGCATTGTGGTGATGCATTAGTGGGAATGAGAGATGCTGAGTTGGGCAGTCAAGATCTCCCCAAACCCTAAAGTGTTGTACAATGACTTAAACGTGGCACAGCAGCACTACACTGTGCATAGTACCCATATATTGTGTAAAAAGGAAAAGCTAAACCTCTTCTATTTTACTGTCTCAAAGGATCCTATCCAGGAGATGTATACTCAAAGGGAAAATATGGCCTTCTAAACAATATCTGCAACCCATATTACCACTGTATTCATCCTTAGGGGTCTCGAAATCCCAATAAGAATACCAGCAGTACTTTTATCCAGAGGAATCCAAAAAAGGAATAATAAAAAGGTTGGAAAGTCCTGTGTCCAGCTGTCTGTTATTTTGCCATAGTGCTGCTTGAACACAGAGAAAAAGTTGTGGTACTTCTTTGCAGAGCAGCTCCGCAGTCCTCCAAAAGAGAGAACAGCATTTCTTATCTATTTTGGAGATACAAATAAATATTACTCAGAGCAGAGTCCAAAGGCTTATTCTTAAGTCAGATGCAATAAGAAAAGATAGAAATGAAGCTATTTGTCTCTCTCAGCCAGTTATAATTATTTATAGATCACTGTGTCTCAGCTACTGCAATTAAAGTCTTCTTTTTCTGCGTGGGATGCCTGCTTTCTGGTTATTACTTAAGACTAGAAGTTTCAGTATCTCAGTTATAGCCAACAGACAACCAGACTTCAATCTATAAAGTATTATCTCCACAAAGATGGGGAAATCTTGTCATTGTGGTGCCTGCTAATATTTAGTTTAAAAACTTGAATAATGGAGTGCCATCTGTTATTAGACACAGATCTTTTCAAAGACTTTCAATAACTTATAAGGTGATCATAGATTAATGATCAAAAAATTAAACAATAATTATAATAAACATTATATATTTAATATATACTTATCATATATTTATTTATATATAATTAAAGATTATATTATATCCTGTAGTAAAAGAAGCAAGTGTAGTTTATATTCTATTACCTTGACAAAAAAATCATAACTATATATGTATTTCTAGAAGCCAGACACCTTGTGCCAGTGAAGAAGAGTCTGGTAAAGCAAGTGGTTTCTAATAATTTAAATTTCCCCTCATCTATGAAGATGCATTGTCAAAATACTGGTTTCTTAAACATGTGCAAACACTGTTAACAATTTGTTCTCCAGTTTTCTGTCACAGATAAATTCCCAGGACCTCAAGCTGAAATTTTTCTGGTTAATATTGTACAGTGATCATCTACATAGATTTTCTATCTGCTGTTGTTAATGACAAAATATAGAATGAAAGGAAATCTACTAAATATACCTAAATTATAGAACTAACATTTATGATAGTAATAATAATAGTTGGGTACATTCAGGTGCAATTTTTCCAAAGGAAAGATACGTATATAGGGGCTTCAGTAACTCATTATGATGTCTGACCAATGCAGTGTGTATTTCCCTGTCACAGGATGTGATAATAGCAATAGAATTACCAAGTCCTGTCATTTTTGTCATGTTTGTATGTGTACTTGTATGTACAAACTCACAAATGAAAAGGGTTTGAAACAAACCTACATAAATAAATATATGTTTCATAAAGAATCACAGAGCCATAGAGTCATAGAATCATAGAACGGTTTGGGTTGGAAGAGACCTTAAATACGATGTAGTTCCAACCCCCGTGACATAGGCCACCCTGGCATCAGGCTGCTCATCTAACCTGGTCTTGAACACCTCCAGGGATGAGGCATCCACAACATCTCTGGGCAACCTGTTCCAGTGCCTCACCACTCTCTGAGTGAGAATTTCCTCCTGAAGAAGATAAACTTCTGTGCTAGATACAAATACTGCCAACCCCAAAATGATATTTGGTAATAATTATATATATATATATATATATATAATATATATATATATAAATATAAATGAATAAACATGCTTTTTTCCATATGCTTATTTACTTTAATGTTCATTTTTGATGTTTTTTTTTAAATTTATTTATATTTATATATATATACGTATAAAATATTAATTCGTAAATGAAAATATTGCAAACTTCTCCTTCCTTTAGATGGATATGTAAAAGCTGGACAATTAAATATCTCTAGCAACATCTGTATCCTTCAATACATTTTGTTAAAAAAAAAAAAAAAGATAAAAAACTTTAAATAGAGTGTTTCAATAAACTGTTTTGGTGACAGCTATCACGACGATCCTTGGGCATACACTTTTATTTATCAAAAAACAAACAAATAAACAAAAACAACAAAAAATGTTTTGTTGAAGCTTATATACATGTACATAAAAAACCTGTTGTGTCTTTTTTTTTCTCCTTTTTTTTTTTTTTCTTCTTTTGGGTGTGTTTCTGAGTACTATGACTGCAGGTATAAATACAAAAAAAATACGTTTATCTTCCTTGCTTTATGTATAAATCTTCCTCTAACTTTGAAAAAAAAAAAAAATCAAAAAAAAACAAAAAACCAAAAACAAACAAAAAAACCAACAACAACAACAAACAAACAAACAAAAAAGTTATTTTATATTTGAATAAGAGTCAAATTCAGGGACAAAAATAATCTCTTTGTTGTGATGAGATAGAACATTGCTTAATAATTCAGCAAAAGAAGATTCTTCTGTTCCAAAACAGTACATAACAAGAACATAGATCAGCTTTGCTATCAAGAAATGATTTAAAATCTTTGTAAATCAAAAATGCACAATTAAATTGCTTCCTAAAATGCTGGAAATATAAGCATACAGGTGACAAAAAGTAGCTCTAAAGTCTGCTATGATGAGCAAAATTTTAGCTTAGTTTTCTATGGAAAAGAAATAAAGAAATGAAGCTTCATTAAATAAAGCTTCATTTGGAGAAAACCTGCTTTTATATGCTTGTTTATCCAAAAGATGGAATCACAGAGAAAGCAGAAAAAAGTTTTCATCTCCTGCCATGTGGTATACCACATTGATACCACTGCTGTTCTAGCTACAAGTGCAGAGCACAGCACTGTATGGGCTGCTGCAGGGAAAGTTAACTCCATCCCAGCCACACCCAGTACATCATGGATCTAAGGATATTCTGTTATTCCCAATAATGCTGAGAGAAGGAAAAAGACAGTTTAAAAGGCAGAAATTAATTAAATGTTTGAAAGACAGTAGTGTTAATTCATTTTAACAGTATAATTCATGTTTATAATGTTCCTTATGTTTAGAAAGATAATTCTATATCACTCCTTGAAACCCCTTGACTCCATTTAACCTATAACATAAATTCCATCAGTGTATAAAGCCTCTTTTTTTTCTGTATTAAATAAAAATTCTGGCCTAAAACAAACATGCCTACAAAAATTGCAAATAGTAACATCCTTCTTGCTATTAGCAACCATTTTGAAACAAGTAAGTACTCATTCTTGACTAATTTTCTTCTTTTTTATGAGGAATTCAGGATATCTCAATGATAAATAGACACAATTCCCCAACAGTTGTTAAATACTGAACAAAGAGCATATATGATATGATAAATTGAAGGGAAACCAGCACTAACTTCATTACAAAAGTCCAGTAATTTTTGATTAATGTGAAAACAGCCGAGAAGACAGCTTGGTGTGACGTAGCTTGATCCCCAGAAAATACTAAACAATATTCAAAATGATATAATGCAGTCAAACTATCCACCAGCAAGAATGTTCTTTTTATAAATAAATAAATAAATAATGGTTCGAGGATTTATGATTGATCAGTAGATCTAATAAACATTCAAATATCTCTATCTGACTGGCTATTTAATGAAAATACCATCTAAGTACTTCAATATATGTATTTATGGTGATGAAAAAAAGTGCCACTTACCTAAAACCCCCAGCCTGTAATTGAGGGTGACAACAATGACATTTCCATAACTTGCAAGAATGCTCCCATCAATCATGTTGCCAGTACCCTCCATGTAAGATCCACCATGGATATAGACCATAACTGGTTTCTTGCTGTTCTGATCATGAATGTCTGAAAAAATTCAAGTAAGGAAAACATAATAAAGTAATAAAAAATAATGAAATATAGGATTAACAGTTTATAAAACTGCTAAAACTATTCTTAGCTGTTTCTCATGTTTTCCATGTCATCATCACCACTTAAAACAGCAAGCTTACACAGTTCCTATAAGCCTAATATGTTTATATTTTAAATATTTCTCTTTGTTACTTCAAATACTATTTTCTATTAAATATTTTCAGAACACCCTTAGAAGTCTTTAATATTACAATAAATTAATTCAGATGTAAACACTTAAATGCCTAAATAGAAAAAAGAAAAAAAAAAAAAAGAAAAAAAAAAGTGGAATAATCTTGTATTTTTAAAGTATTCGAAGTCAAATATGTTCCAATTTAGAAATACTAATACATAAATAATAACAAAATTACAATAATGATCCATACTTTCCTATTCCTCGCTGAGATACATTTGTTGAAATTATATTTCCAATAGTTCAGTATCAGATAATATCACAAAATCAAATTGTTCTTATGAAAGTAAACATAGGAAACTGTTCATTCCTTTTAGATAGCCCAAGAGTTAAAAAACACAGAGAATTTGACTGAGTTTACAACCCAGGTTTTTTTCTGTTTGTTTGTTTGTTTTTGTATGTAAATCAATCACTGTCTTCTATGTCATGGTTTACCACATTGTAGTAGCTAAGCATTAAAGAAAATCATTAAATCTATGAGCCTGAATTATATAGCTAATCTTTTGTACACACAGAAAATCTATTTACTACTTTGATACAGATAAACAGATGGATTTCTCTAAAATAAGTTAAATGAAATTGATAGCAATATTTTTATACTTTAGAGTGAGTCATAAAGATGCACTAACCAATGATTTGGAGTATATTTAGGACTATATTTATATCTCTTCCTCTAATAATAAAAAATGTAGGCTCCTGATTCTGGAGATCAGACTAACTAAATTAGGAACTTATGCTCTACAGAAACAGTTGAAATATGGTCTAAGGTTAAAAAACAGAAGGCATTTCATCAAGTAGCTGTTAGAATTAACTATATGTGGAACTAATTTGAACATACTTAAAGGTAAATTATGGCTGGTCATATTTATACAGCCAATTATTAATTTCCTCATGTGCACGCACAATCCTAAAAGTAAAAAACATCAGTTGAGTACAAAGAAAATATGATTGGTTTCCAGTGTACATCTACCTAGACATAAGAATCTAAGGCTTGTTATAGACTCCACCTTGTCATAAAAAGATACACACTCTACGTGTTGTATTTTATATGTTGTACTTGAGCAGAAGAACAAAAAGCTTTGTAATTATTTTAACTACAAGAGTAATGTTACTATTAAACAGGTCATGTAAAGCAATGAAGTACATTTTAATACATGTATTTTTTTATTTGTAAATTCACAGAAAAGTACATGAAAAAGTGTCTCGTGCAAATTTTAAGGTAAGCTCTCAGTAAATTAAAGTGATATTTATTTAAAACAATTATTTGTGGTACAGAGTAACCTTCACTTTCTCTCCCCAAAGTCTCATGGCATGAGTTGTTGTATTTAATATTTTCTTATTACATAGTTCTTACTCAGAGTTTAATCTTTCACTACTGAATTCAATGGGAGATTTCCTCTTCTCCTTCAATGGGAACATGATTGGCTTCAACATAAGGGAAATAAGCTTTATGTTTTATGTGTTTAGATCTAAACTGGATGTCCTTGTTGATCAAAAATTTATAACTGTTTATAAAGTTTGAAAAAATCTGAAAAATGTTTTCATCATTAAACATCTAATGGTTTTAGAGCAATTTTATTTTCACTTGCTATTTATCTTTAGCTTAAAAATTAGCTGCACAATTTGTTATAGCAAATAATGATACTGTCATTTATAAAAAAGCATAAATTGAAGAGAAATAGGAAGAAAGTCAAAGAATAATGGAGTAACTTTGCTCTGTTCTGCAGAGCATTTTTATATTATAAGAAATAGTGCAATTCAGCAATGAAGACTGTACAGTCAAGGGCAACAAGTGTGAATTAAAGACCAGAGATTTTTATTATGGTATTTTATATATGGGTAAAATAGCTAAAATTGAGATGATCTGCCAAGAAAAAAAGGAGATTAAAAATCAACCTCAACACAATACATGTGGTTCTAAGGGGAACCAAGAGGATAAACATTCCAAATGTACTTGAACTGATGTCAGATTGAAGAAAAATATAAAGGCACTTCAGAAAGGCCAAGCAGGAGAGGAATAAGAGATGGATTGCTCCAAATCCAGAACAATAAACTTCCCAAGGCTCCCATTTGCTCATTTAATTTGAAAATATTTGTTCTTAATTTGGTAAGTACAAAGAGATTATAAAATGACAGTAACTTTAATGAAAAGGAAGGGTGAGAATAGAGGAAGATTTCATGACTTCTTTCTATTTTAGCGTATCCTGCCTTTGCTGTGCCAAAGCAAGAAAAAAGTATTTCCTTGTAAAACTTTTTTGGGGGGTACTTCACTGTAAACTTCAACATTTCCTTTCAGGAAATCCAATCTAAGACTGAAAGATGTCAATGAAAAAGATTGTAATTGATTTCAGTGGGAATCTGCTCATAGTCATAATGAATGTATCTCAGAGGCTAGCTGATTACAAGCAGGGAAAAAATAAAATAAAATAAAATAAAATAAAATAAAATAAAATAAAATAAAATAAAATAAAATAAAATAAAATAAAATAAAATAAAATAAAATAAAATAAAATAAAAAATATCAAAGATAAACCATGATGCAACAGCATCCAATACAGTATGTGAACGGGAGAAATGATGGAAATGAAAGAAAGAATACATGTGAGGTCTTTTCATGATTTTTCAAGCACATGAATTTACAAAATGTATAAGAGAGAAAAGAGCACATGCCTGTTTTCAAATTCCATTTTCTCACCTAAGAAAGAATGGTGGAGGGGGACAATGACAGTACATATTTTTAAATAATATTTATTACTCACTTCACACATATTTAGGAATAACCTTTACACATATTTTACAGGGGAGTTACATTCATATGTTAAATTGGATTTTAAAAAGAAAAACAAAGCAATTTTTAAAGAAGAAAATAAAGAAGAACACTGAAGTGTGCTTCTGCAAATAAGTGACTAAAAATCATGTTGAAATAACAATAACAATAATAACAATAATAATTAATATTATTAAAATAAAAATAATTTTTTTAAAAAAGTTTATGTTCATGCATCAGGGTTGAGTTTTGAAAAAAAAAAAAATACCTTCATCTTCACCACGATCATTACTGGTTATATCATCTGCGCTTTTCTTTGTGTTGGCTCCTGGGTTCATATTGAGGAGGAGAATAAAGGGAAAAAAGAGAATTCAAAAACAGCAGGTTCTCAAAAATAAAAATAATTAGAAAAACATTAGTTAAAAAAAATGTAACAAAAATGTCAAAACCTGTTACATTTGAAGTTGAAAAACAAAAAGGATGCAAACTGCACATAAACATAAAATGTCAAGAAGAACAAATTGAAAATATTTGAAAAAATGTATTATATTCAGTGACAATGCAGTTACTTCAGTTAAAAGTGCTAAAAAAAAAATAAAAATTAATGTGCTATTAAAAAAGAATAATATAAACAAAAAAAAAACAGTAAGTATGGTTTCTACATAAGAAATGCAATTGATTTCTGTCACTTTGAAGAAATAATGGCTTCAGTCACTGTCTTCAATAACATGTCTTCATGTTATTCATCCTCATGAAGATTCATTAACAATTAGCCACAACCTGAATTTTAAACGGATTCAATTCAAGTAAAATTGGCATTGAGTCTTACACAACTTGAATGGTCTAAGACAAACCATATAGAACTCCTTAAATTTTATTTTTTCTTCCCAAATAAACAAAAAAGATATGCAAAAAAGGAAACTGAAAACATAGGAAAAACACAGAGTTGAGCAGAGTTGAGTC
>NW_028137006.1:0-60000 GCF_965140915.1 Aythya marila | reverse complement strand
CCTTTTCCACCATGATGACCAACGAGAACCCAACAAACCCCAACAGAGACACCAAAAAACGTCACAAACACCCCAAACAAGAACGGCATCACCCCCAAAAATGGAAGAAAATCTGCCAAAACCATAGATCCACCCCAAAACCACCCTAAACGTGCCTGATGTTCTCCAAAACCCACAATTTACCCTTTTCCACCATGATGACCAACGAGAACCCAACAAAACCCAACGGAGACACCCAAACACGTCAAAAACACACAAAAATCAACACAGATCCTAAATAAATAAATAAATAAATAAATAAATAAATAAATAAATAAATGCCATGATTTAAACCTAAAAAAAACCATACACCTACCTGATGTACTGCAAAACCCATAATCCACTCCTAATTAACATAATGACAAACAAGAACCAAACAAAACCTAATGGAGACCCCAAAACACGTCAAAAACACTCCAAAAATAACAGAATCATTCCCCAAAATGAAAGAAAACCCAAAAATCCATAGATCCACCCCAAAAGTACCCCTAAACCTACCTGATGTTCTCCAAAACCCACAATTTACACTTTTCCAACACTTTGACCAACGAGAACCCAACAAAATCCAACAGAGACACCAAAAAACGTCAAAAACACACCAAACAAGAACGGGATCACCACCAAAACAGGAAGAAAATCCCCCAAAATCATAGATCTACCCAAAACCACCCTAAACCTACCTGATGTTCTCCAAAACCCACAATTTACAATTTTCCACCATGATGACCACGGAAAACCCAACGAAACACAACAGAGACCCCAAAACACGTCAAAAACACCGGAGACAAGAACAGGATCACTCCCAAAAACGAAAGAAAACCCCAAAAGCCATAGATCCACTACAAAAGTACCCCTAAACCTACCTGATGTTCTCCAAAACCCACAATTTACCCTTTTCCACCATGATGACCAACGAGAACCCAACAAAACCCAACAGAGACCCCAAAAAACGTCAAAAACACCCCAAACAAGAACGGCATCACCCCCAAAACTGGAAGAAAATCCGCCAAAACCATAGATACACCCCAAAACCACCCTAAACCTACCTGATGTTCTCCAAAACCCACAATCCACTGCTATTTAACATAATGACAAACAAGAACCCAACAAAACCTAATGGAGACCACAAAACACGTCAAAAACACCCCAAAAATGACCGGATCATTCCCCAAAATGATATAAAACTCAAAAACCAATAGTTCCACCCCAAAACCACCCTAAACCTACGTAATGTTCGCAAAAACCAGCAATTTACCCTTTTCCACCATGATGACCACGGAAAACCCAACGAAACCCAACGGAGACCCCCAAACACGTCAAAAACACCCCAAAAATATCGGCATCACCCCCAAAACTGGAAGAAAATCCACCAAAAACACAGATCCCCCCCAAAACAACCCTAAACGTGCCTGATGTTCTCCAAATCCCACAATTTACCCTTTTCCACAATGATGACCAACGAGAACCCAACAAAACCAACAGAGACCCCAAAAAACGTCAAAAACACCCCAAAAAATATCGGCATCACCACCAAAACTGGAAGAAAATCTGCCAAAAACACAGATCAACCCCAAAACCACCCTAAACCTACCTGATGTTCTCCAAAACCCACAATTTACCCTTTTCCACCATGATGACCAACGAGAACCCAACAAAATCCAACAGAGACCCCAAAAAACGTCACAAACACCCCAAACAAGAACGGCATCACCCCCAAAACTGGAAGAAAATCCGCCAAAAACACAGATCCACCCAAAAACCACCCTAAACCTACCTGATGTTCTCCAAAACCCACAATTTACCCTTTTCCACCATGATGACCAACGAGAACCCAACAAAACCCAACGGAGACACCCAAACACGTCAAAAACACACAAAAATCAACACAGATCCTAAATAAATAAATAAATAAATAAATAAATAAATAAATGCCATGATATAAACCTAAAAAAAAACCCATACACCTACCTGATGTACTGCAAAACCCATAATCCACTCCTAATTAACATAATGACAAACAAGAACCAAACAAAACCTATTGGAGACCCCAAAACACGTCAAAAACACTCCAAAAATAACAGGATCATTCCCCAAAATGAAAGAAAACCCCAAAAGCCATAGATCCACCCCAAAAGTACCCCTAAACCTACCTGATGTTCTCCAAAACCCACAATTTACCCTTTTCCACCACGATGACCAACGAGAACCCAACAAAACCCAACAGAGACCCCAAAAAACGTCAAAACACCCCAAACAAGAACGGCATCACCCCCAAAACTGGAAGAAAATCCACCAAAACCATAGATCCACCCCAAAACCACCCTAAACCTACCTGATGTTCTCCAAAACCCACAATCCACTGCTATTTAACATAATGACAAACAAGAACCCAACAAAACCTAATGGAGACCACAAAACACGTCAAAAACACCCCAAAAATGACCGGATCATTCCCCAAAATGAAAGAAAACTCAAAAAGCCATAGTTCCACCCCAAAACCACCCTAAACCTACCTAATGTTCGCAAAATCCAGCAATTTACCCTTTTCCATCATGATGACCACGGAAAACCCAACGAAACCCAACGGAGACCCCCAAACACGTCAAAAATACACCAAAATCAACTAAGTTAAAAAAAAAAAAAAAAAAAAAAAATCATGCCATGATTTAACCCTACAAAAACCCTTAAACCTACCTGATGTTTTCCAAAACCCACAATCCACTCCTATTTAACATTACGACAAACAAGAACCCAACAAAACCTAATGGAGACCCCAAAACACGTCAAAAACACCCCAAACAAGAACGGCATTACCCCCAAAACTGGAAGAAAATCCCCCAAAACCATAGATACACCCCAAAACCACCCTAAACCTACCTGATGATCTCCACAAGCCACAATTTACCCTTTTCCACCATGATGACCACGGAAAAACCCAACGAAACCCAACGGAGACCCCCAAACACGTCAAAAACACCTCAAAAATACAGGATCATTCCCCAAAAAGGAAAGAAAACCCAAAAAGCCATAGATCCACTACAAAAGTACACCTAAACATACCTGATGTTCTCCAAAACCCAAAATTTACCCTTTTCCACCATGATGACCAACGAGAATCCAACAAAACCCAAAAGAGACACCAAAAAACGTCAAAAACACCCCAAACAAGAACGGGATCACCCCCAAAACTGGAACAAAATCCACCAAAAACACAGATCCACCCCAAAACCACCCTAAACGTGCCTGATGTTCTCCAAAACCCACAATTTACACTTTTCCACCATGATGACAACAGAAAACCCAACGAAACACAACAGAGACCCCAAAATATGTCAAAAAAAACGCAGACAAAAACAGGATCACTCCCAAAAACGAAAGAAAACCCCAAAAGCCATATATCCACTACAAAAGTCACCCTAAAACTACCTGAAGTTCTCCAAAACCCACAATTTACACTTTTCCACCATGATGACCAACGAGAACCCAACAAAACCCAACAGAGACCCCAAAAAACGTCAAAAACACCCCAAAAAAGAACGGGATCACCCCCAAAACTGGAAGAAAATCCGCCAAAACCGTAGATACACCCCAAAACCACCCTAAACCTACCCGATGATCTCCACAAGACACAATTTACCCTTTTCCACCATGATGACCAACGAGAACCCAACAAAACCCAACAGAGACCCCAAAAAACGTCAAAAACACCCCAAACAAGAACGGCATCACCCCCAAAACTGGAAGAAAATCCACCAAAACCATAGATCCACCCCAAAACCACCCTAAACCTACCTGATGTTCTCCAAAACCCACAATCCACTCCTATTTAACATAATGACAAACAAGAACCCAACAAAACCTAATGGAGACCACAAAACACGTCAAAAACACCCCAAAAATGACCGGATCATTCCCCAAAATGAAAGAAAACTCAAAAAGCCATAGTTCCACCCCAAAACCACCCTAAACCTACCTAATGTTCGCAAAAACCAGCAATTTACCCTTTTCCATCATGATGACCACGGAAAACCCAACGAAACCCAACGGAGACCCCCAAACACGTCAAAAACACCCCAAAAATAACAGGATCATTCCCCAAAATGATATAAAACTCAAAAAGCCATAGATCCACTACAAAAGTACCCCTAAACCTACCTGATGTTCTCCAAAACCCACAATTTACCCTTTTCCACCATGATGACCAACGAGAACCCAACAAAACCCAACAGAGACCCCAAAAAACGTCACAAACACCCCAAACAAGAACGGCATCACCCCCAAAACTGGAAGAAAATCCGCCAAAACCATAGATCCACCCCAAAACCACCCTAAACGTGCCTGATGTTCTCCAAAACCCACAATTTACCCTTTTCCACCATGATGACCAACAAGAACCCAACAAAACCCAACGGAGACACCCAAACACGTCAAAAACACACAAAAATCAACACAGATCCTAAATAAATAAATAAATAAATAAATAAATAAATAAATAAATAAATGCCATGATTTAAACCTAAAAAAAACCATACACCTACCTGATGTACTGCAAAACCCATAATCCACTCCTAATTAACATAATGACAAACAAGAACCAAACAAAACCTAATGGAGACCCCAAAACACGTCAAAAACACTCCAAAAATAACAGGATCATTCCCCAAAATGAAAGAAAACCCAAAAATCCATAGATCCACCCCAAAAGTACCCCTAAACCTACCTGATGTTCTCCAAAACCCACAATTTACACTTTTCCAACACGATGACCAACGAGAACCCAACAAAACCCAACAGAGACACCAAAAAACGTCAAAAACACACCAAACAAGAACGGGATCACCACCAAAACAGGAAGAAAATCCGCCAAAATCATAGATCTACCCCAAAACCACCCTAAACCTACCTGATGTTCTCCAAAACCCACAATTTACCCTTTTCCACCATGATGACCAACGGGAACCCAACAAAACCCAACGGAGACACCCAAACATGTCAAAAACACACAAAAATCAACACAGATCCTAAATAAATAAATAAATAAATAAATAAATAAATAAATGCCATGATTTAAACCTAAAAAAACCCATACACCTACCTGATGTACTGCAAAACCCATAATCCACTCCTAATTAACATAATGACAAACAAGAACCAAACAAAACCTAATGCAGACCCAAAACACGTCAAAAACACTCCAAAAATAACAGGATCATTCCCCAAAATGAAAGAAAACCCCAAAAGCCATAGATCCACTACAAAAGTACCCCTAAACCTACCTGATGTTCTCCAAAACCCACAATTTACCCTTTTCCACCACGATGACCAACGAGAACCCAACAAAACCCAACAGAGACCCCAAAAAACGTCAAAAACACCCCAAACAAGAACGGCATCACCCCCAAAACTGGAAGAAAATCCACCAAAACCATAGATCCACCCCAAAACCACCCTAAACCTACCTGATGTTCTCCAAAACCCACAATCCACTCCTATTTAACATAATGACAAACAAGAACCCAACAAAACCTAATGGAGACCACAAAACACGTCAAAAACACCCCAAACAAGAACGGCATTACCCCCAAAACTGGAAGAAAATCCCCCAAAACCATAGATACACCCCAAAACCACCCTAAACCTACCTGATGATCTCCACAAGCCACAATTTACCCTTTTCCACCATGATGACCACGGAAAAACCCAACGAAACCCAACGGAGACCCCCAAACACGTCAAAAACACCTCAAAAATACAGGATCATTCCCCAAAAAGGAAAGAAAACCCAAAAAGCCATAGATCCACTACAAAAGTACCCCTAAACATACCTGATGTTCTCCAAAACCCACAATTTACCCTTTTCCACCATGATGACCAACGAGAATCCAACAAAACCCAAAAGAGACACCAAAAAACGTCAAAAACACCCCAAACAAGAACGGGATCACCCCCAAAACTGGAACAAAATCCACCAAAAACACAGATCCACCCCAAAACCACCCTAAACGTGCCTGATGTTCTCCAAAACCCACAATTTACACTTTTCCACCATGATGACAACAGAAAACCCAACAAAACACAACAGAGACCCCAAAATATGTCAAAAAAAACGCAGACAAAAACAGGATCACTCCCAAAAACGAAAGAAAACCCCAAAAGCCATAGATCCACTACAAAAGTACCCCTAAACATACCTGATGTTCTCCAAAACCCAAAATTTACCCTTTTCCACCATGATGACCAACGAGAATCCAACAAAACCCAACAGAGACACCAAAAAACGTCAAAAACACCCCAAAAAATATCGGCATCACCCCCAAAACTGGAAGAAAATCCGCCAAAAACACAGATCCACCCCAAAACCACCCTAAACCTACCTGATGTTCTCCAAAACCCACAATTTACCCTTTTCCACCATGATGACCAACGAGAACCCAACAAAACCCAACAGAGACCCCAAAAAACGTCACAAACACCCCAAACAAGAACGGCATCACCCCCAAAACTGGAAGAAAATCCGCCAAAACCATAGATCCACCCCAAAACCACCCTAAACCTACCTGATGTTCTCCAAAACCCACAATTTACCCTTTTCCACCATGATGACCAACGAGAACCCAACAAAACCCAACGGAGACACCCAAACACGTCAAAAACACACAAAAATCAACACAGATCCTAAATAAATAAATAAATAAATAAATAAATAAATAAATGCCATGATATAAACCTAAAAAAAAACCCATACACCTACCTGATGTACTGCAAAACCCATAATCCACTCCTAATTAACATAATGACAAACAAGAACCAAACAAAACCTATTGGAGACCCCAAAACACGTCAAAAACACTCCAAAAATAACAGGATCATTCCCCAAAATGAAAGAAAACCCCAAAAGCCATAGATCCACCCCAAAAGTACCCCTAAACCTACCTGATGTTCTCCAAAACCCACAATTTACCCTTTTCCACCACGATGACCAACGAGAACCCAACAAAACCCAACAGAGACCCCAAAAAACGTCAAAAACACCCCAAACAAGAACGGCATCACCCCCAAAACTGGAAGAAAATCCACCAAAACCATAGATCCACCCCAAAACCACCCTAAACCTACCTGATGTTCTCCAAAACCCACAATCCACTCCTATTTAACATAATGACAAACAAGAACCCAACAAAACCTAATGGAGACCACAAAACACGTCAAAAACACCCCAAAAATGACCGGATCATTCCCCAAAATGAAAGAAAACTCAAAAAGCCATAGTTCCACCCCAAAACCACCCTAAACCTACCTAATGTTCGCAAAATCCAGCAATTTACCCTTTTCCATCATGATGACCACGGAAAACCCAACGAAACCCAACGGAGACCCCCAAACACGTCAAAAATACACCAAAATCAACTAAGTTAAAAAAAAAAAAAAAAAAAAAAAATCATGCCATGATTTAACCCTACAAAAACCCTTAAACCTACCTGATGTTTTCCAAAACCCACAATCCACTCCTATTTAACATTACGACAAACAAGAACCCAACAAAACCTAATGGAGACCACAAAACACGTCAAAAACACCCCAAACAAGAACGGCATTACCCCCAAAACTGGAAGAAAATCCCCCAAAACCATAGATACACCCCAAAACCACCCTAAACCTACCTGATGATCTCCACAAGCCACAATTTACCCTTTTCCACCATGATGACCACGGAAAAACCCAACGAAACCCAACGGAGACCCCCAAACACGTCAAAAACACCTCAAAAATACAGGATCATTCCCCAAAAAGGAAAGAAAACCCAAAAAGCCATAGATCCACTACAAAAGTACACCTAAACATACCTGATGTTCTCCAAAACCCAAAATTTACCCTTTTCCACCATGATGACCAACGAGAATCCAACAAAACCCAAAAGAGACACCAAAAAACGTCAAAAACACCCCAAACAAGAACGGGATCACCCCCAAAACTGGAACAAAATCCACCAAAAACACAGATCCACCCCAAAACCACCCTAAACGTGCCTGATGTTCTCCAAAACCCACAATTTACACTTTTCCACCATGATGACAACAGAAAACCCAACGAAACACAACAGAGACCCCAAAATATGTCAAAAAAAACGCAGACAAAAACAGGATCACTCCCAAAAACGAAAGAAAACCCCAAAAGCCATAGATCCACTACAAAAGTCACCCTAAAACTACCTGAAGTTCTCCAAAACCCAAATTTACACTTTTCCACCATGATGACCAACGAGAACCCAACAAAACCCAACAGAGACCCCAAAAAACGTCAAAAACACCCCAAAAAAGAACGGGATCACCCCCAAAACTGGAAGAAAATCCGCCAAAACCGTAGATACACCCCAAAACCACCCTAAACCTACCCGATGATCTCCACAAGACACAATTTACCCTTTTCCACCATGATGACCAACGAGAACCCAACAAAACCCAACAGAGACCCCAAAAAACGTCAAAAACACCCCAAACAAGAACGGCATCACCCCCAAAACTGGAAGAAAATCCACCAAAACCATAGATCCACCCCAAAACCACCCTAAACCTACCTGATGTTCTCCAAAACCCACAATCCACTCCTATTTAACATAATGACAAACAAGAACCCAACAAAACCTAATGGAGACCACAAAACACGTCAAAAACACCCCAAAAATGACCGGATCATTCCCCAAAATGAAAGAAAACTCAAAAAGCCATAGTTCCACCCCAAAACCACCCTAAACCTACCTAATGTTCGCAAAATCCAGCAATTTACCCTTTTCCATCATGATGACCACGGAAAACCCAACGAAACCCAACGGAGACCCCCAAACACGTCAAAAACACCCCAAAAATAACAGGATCATTCCCCAAAATGATATAAAACTCAAAAAGCCATAGATCCACTACAAAAGTACCCCTAAACCTACCTGATGTTCTCCAAAACCCACAATTTACCCTTTTCCACCATGATGACCAACGAGAACCCAACAAAACCCAACAGAGACCCCAAAAAACGTCACAAACACCCCAAACAAGAACGGCATCACCCCCAAAACTGGAAGAAAATCCGCCAAAACCATAGATCCACCCCAAAACCACCCTAAACGTGCCTGATGTTCTCCAAAACCCACAATTTACCCTTTTCCACCATGATGACCAACAAGAACCCAACAAAACCCAACGGAGACACCCAAACACGTCAAAAACACACAAAAATCAACACAGATCCTAAATAAATAAATAAATAAATAAATAAATAAATAAATAAATAAATGCCATGATTTAAACCTAAAAAAAACCATACACCTACCTGATGTACTGCAAAACCCATAATCCACTCCTAATTAACATAATGACAAACAAGAACCAAACAAAACCTAATGGAGACCCCAAAACACGTCAAAAACACTCCAAAAATAACAGGATCATTCCCCAAAATGAAAGAAAACCCAAAAATCCATAGATCCACCCCAAAAGTACCCCTAAACCTACCTGATGTTCTCCAAAACCCACAATTTACACTTTTCCAACACGATGACCAACGAGAACCCAACAAAACCCAACAGAGACACCAAAAAACGTCAAAAACACACCAAACAAGAACGGGATCACCACCAAAACAGGAAGAAAATCCGCCAAAATCATAGATCTACCCCAAAACCACCCTAAACCTACCTGATGTTCTCCAAAACCCACAATTTACCCTTTTCCACCATGATGACCAACGAGAACCCAACAAAACCCAACAGAGACAACAAAAAACGTCACAAACACCCCAAACAAGAACGGCATCACCCCCAAAACTGGAAGAAAATCCGCCAAAACCATAGATCCACCCCAAAACCACCCTAAACCTACCTGATGTTCTCCAAAACCCACAATTTACCCTTTTCCACCATGATGACCAACGAGAACCCAACAAAACCCAACGGAGACACCCAAACACGTCAAAAACACACAAAAATCAACACAGATCCTAAATAAATAAATAAATAAATAAATAAATAAATAAATGCCATGATATAAACCTAAAAAAAAACCCATACACCTACCTGATGTACTGCAAAACCCATAATCCACTCCTAATTAACATAATGACAAACAAGAACCAAACAAAACCTATTGGAGACCCCAAAACACGTCAAAAACACTCCAAAAATAACAGGATCATTCCCCAAAATGAAAGAAAACCCCAAAAGCCATAGATCCACCCCAAAAGTACCCCTAAACCTACCTGATGTTCTCCAAAACCCACAATTTACCCTTTTCCACCACGATGACCAACGAGAACCCAACAAAACCCAACAGAGACCCCAAAAAACGTCAAAAACACCCCAAACAAGAACGGCATCACCCCCAAAACTGGAAGAAAATCCACCAAAACCATAGATCCACCCCAAAACCACCCTAAACCTACCTGATGTTCTCCAAAACCCACAATCCACTCCTATTTAACATAATGACAAACAAGAACCCAACAAAACCTAATGGAGACCACAAAACACGTCAAAAACACCCCAAAAATGACCGGATCATTCCCCAAAATGAAAGAAAACTCAAAAAGCCATAGTTCCACCCCAAAACCACCCTAAACCTACCTAATGTTCGCAAAATCCAGCAATTTACCCTTTTCCATCATGATGACCACGGAAAACCCAACGAAACCCAACGGAGACCCCCAAACACGTCAAAAATACACCAAAATCAACTAAGTTAAAAAAAAAAAAAAAAAAAAAAATCATGCCATGATTTAACCCTACAAAAACCCTTAAACCTACCTGATGTTTTCCAAAACCCACAATCCACTCCTATTTAACATTACGACAAACAAGAACCCAACAAAACCTAATGGAGACCCCAAAACACGTCAAAAACACCCCAAACAAGAACGGCATTACCCCCAAAACTGGAAGAAAATCCCCCAAAACCATAGATACACCCCAAAACCACCCTAAACCTACCTGATGATCTCCACAAGCCACAATTTACCCTTTTCCACCATGATGACCACGGAAAAACCCAACGAAACCCAACGGAGACCCCCAAACACGTCAAAAACACCTCAAAAATACAGGATCATTCCCCAAAAAGGAAAGAAAACCCAAAAAGCCATAGATCCACTACAAAAGTACACCTAAACATACCTGATGTTCTCCAAAACCCAAAATTTACCCTTTTCCACCATGATGACCAACGAGAATCCAACAAAACCCAAAAGAGACACCAAAAAACGTCAAAAACACCCCAAACAAGAACGGGATCACCCCCAAAACTGGAACAAAATCCACCAAAAACACAGATCCACCCCAAAACCACCCTAAACGTGCCTGATGTTCTCCAAAACCCACAATTTACACTTTTCCACCATGATGACAACAGAAAACCCAACGAAACACAACAGAGACCCCAAAATATGTCAAAAAAAACGCAGACAAAAACAGGATCACTCCCAAAAACGAAAGAAAACCCCAAAAGCCATATATCCACTACAAAAGTCACCCTAAAACTACCTGAAGTTCTCCAAAACCCACAATTTACACTTTTCCACCATGATGACCAACGAGAACCCAACAAAACCCAACAGAGACCCCAAAAAACGTCAAAAACACCCCAAAAAAGAACGGGATCACCCCCAAAACTGGAAGAAAATCCGCCAAAACCGTAGATACACCCCAAAACCACCCTAAACCTACCCGATGATCTCCACAAGACACAATTTACCCTTTTCCACCATGATGACCAACGAGAACCCAACAAAACCCAACAGAGACCCCAAAAAACGTCAAAAACACCCCAAACAAGAACGGCATCACCCCCAAAACTGGAAGAAAATCCACCAAAACCATAGATCCACCCCAAAACCACCCTAAACCTACCTGATGTTCTCCAAAACCCACAATCCACTCCTATTTAACATAATGACAAACAAGAACCCAACAAAACCTAATGGAGACCACAAAACACGTCAAAAACACCCCAAAAATGACCGGATCATTCCCCAAAATGAAAGAAAACTCAAAAAGCCATAGTTCCACCCCAAAACCACCCTAAACCTACCTAATGTTCGCAAAATCCAGCAATTTACCCTTTTCCATCATGATGACCACGGAAAACCCAACGAAACCCAACGGAGACCCCCAAACACGTCAAAAACACCCCAAAAATAACAGGATCATTCCCCAAAATGATATAAAACTCAAAAAGCCATAGATCCACTACAAAAGTACCCCTAAACCTACCTGATGTTCTCCAAAACCCACAATTTACCCTTTTCCACCATGATGACCAACGAGAACCCAACAAAACCCAACAGAGACAACAAAAAACGTCACAAACACCCCAAACAAGAACGGCATCACCCCCAAAAATGGAAGAAAATCCGCCAAAACCATAGATCCACCCCAAAACCACCCTAAACCTAACTGATGTTCTCCAAAACCCACAATTTACCCTTTTCCACCATGATGACCAACGAGAACCCAACAAAACCCAACGGAGACACCCAAACACGTCAAAAACACACAAAAATCAACACAGATCCTAAATAAATAAATAAATAAATAAATAAATAAATAAATAAATAAATGCCATGATTTAAACCTAAAAAAAACCATACACCTACCTGATGTACTGCAAAACCCATAATCCACTCCTATTTAACATTACGACAAACAAGAACCCAACAAAACCTAATGGAGACCCCAAAAAACGTCAAAAACACTCCAAAAATATCGGTATCACCCCCAAAACTGGAAGAAAATACGCCAAAACCATAAATCCAACCCAAAACCACCCTAAACCTACCTGATGTTCTCCAAAACCCACAATTTACCCTTTTCCACCATGATGACCACGGAAAACCCAACAAAACCCAACGGAGACCCAGAAAACTCAAAACAACCCCAAAATCAACCCAGATCCTAAAAAAAAAAAAAAAAAGCCATGATTTAAACCAAAAAAACCCTTAAACCTACCTGAAGTTTTGCAAAACCCACAATCCACTCCTATTTAACATTATTGCTAGGGTAAGTGTAAGCATAAGTGTACATGTAAGTGTTGTTGTATGGCTTATGGTAAGGGTAAGGTTAAGGGTAAGATTTATGTTAAGGGTAAGCGTAAGGGTAACGGATAGAGTAAGGGTAAGAGTAACAGTATGGTTAAGGGTACAAGTATGTGTTAGGGTATGGGCTATGGTAAGGGTAAGGGTAAGTGTAAGGGTATGGGTCAGGGTAAGGCTTAGAGTAAGGGTTAGGGTTAGGGTTACGCTAAGGGTAAGTGTTAGGGTAATGGTTAGGGTTAATTTTAGGGTTAGGGTGAGGGAAATGTAAGGGTAAGTGTAAGGGTAATGGTTTAGGGTAAGGTTAAGTTTAAGAGTAAGCGCAAGTTTTAGGGTAAGGGTTAGGGTTAATGTAACGGTCAGGGTAAGTGTAAGTATACAGGTAATGGTAAGGGTAAGCGTTAGGGTTAGGGTAAGTGTAAGGTTTAGATTTAGGCTAAGGGTAATTGTAGCAGAAAGAGTAAGGGTTACGGTAAGGGTTAGGTAACGCAGTGTACAACCTGGGACGTCACACGCAGAGCTGCCTCTGGCAAGGTGAGTGAGGAACAGATGTAGCAGTTGTTGTGTTGTAACCCTAACCCTAACCCTAACAGAACCCTGATCATAACCCTAACCCAAACCTAACCCTAACATAAATCTATCCCTAACCCTAACCCTAATCCTAACCCTAAACCTAACCCTAACTCTAACCCTAACCTAACCCTATCCCTAACCATAACCTAACCCTAACCCTAATACTAACCCTAATCCTAAAGCTAACCCTAACACTAAACCTAACTCTAACATTAACCCTAACCTAACCCTAAAATATAACCCTAACCCTAAACCTATCCCTAACACTAATCAGAATACGAACCCTAACCCTAAGCCGACCCCTAACCCTAACCCTAAACCTAACCCTAACCCTAACCCTAACCCTAACCCTAACACTAACCCTAACCTAACCCTAATCCTGAACATAACCCAACCCTAACCCTAACCCCAACCGTAACCCTAACTTTAACCCTAACCTAACCCTAACCCTAACCCTTACCCTAACCCTAACCCTAATAACCCTAACCCCTAACCCTAACCCTAACCGTAACCCTAACCCTAAGCCTATCCCTAACAGAATCCTAACCCAAACCCTAACCCTAACGCCAACCCTAACCAAAACCTAGCCCTAACCCTAACCGTAACCAAACCGAACCCTACCCCTAACCGTAACCAAAACCGAACCCTAACCCTAACCCTACCCCTAACCCTAACCCTACCCCTAACCCTAACCCTACCCCTAACCCTAACCCTAACCCTAACCCTAACCCTAACCCTAACCCTAACGGAACCATAAGCCTAAACGTAACCCTAACCCTAACAAAACCTTCACCCTAAACCTAACCCTAAACCTAACCCTAACCACAAACCTAACCCTAAGCCTAACCCTAAGCCTAACCCTAACCCTAACCCTAACCCTAACCCTAACCCTAACCCTAACCCTAACCCTAACCCTAACCCTCTAACCCTAACCCTAACCCTAACCCTAACCCTAACCCTTAATAACCCTAACCCTAACCCTAACCCTAACCCTAACCCTCTAACCCTAACACTAACCCTAACCCTAACCCTAACCCCTAACCCTAACCCTAATGGCAGATCTAACCCTAACCCTAACCCTAACCTAACCCTAACCCTAACCCTTACCCTAACCCTAACGCTAACCCTAACCGTAAACCTAACCCTAAGCCTATCCCTAACAGAATCCTAACCCAAACCCTAACCCTAACGCCAACCCTAACCAAAACCTAGCCCTAACCCTAACCGTAACCAAAACCGAACCCTACACCTAACCGTAACCAAAACCGAACCCTAACCCTAAGCCTACCCCTAACCCTAACCCTAACCCTAACCCTATGCTAGGGTGTTGTGTTGTAGGTCTCACTGTTCCTCTAAGCATCCCCTCTTTGTCTTTTAGAGGTGTTGTAGCTGTTTGAAGAGGGTAGATTGAAGCATCTGCCTCGGGGGCTGGTAAGCGGCAGAGGTAAGGGAGCAGATGAGAGTAACTTACCTAGTTGTGCTGTGTCTTTGGATGCTGCATCGGCCTATGCATTTCTTTTTCTTTCACAGGTGTCTCGCACAGGCTCAAAGGAGCAAACTGCACTCTGAAGAGCTGTGTAAGAAGAGGGGCTGGTCATGAGCTGGGTTGGAGCAGAACGACCAAGTAGCACAAGGTGACTATGAAAGGTGTCCGTCTTGCTTTGCAGGTGCCGTGGCAGGCTCTCCACAGAAGTGGATAAGGATATGAGATAAGGCCAGAGAGCGACAAGGAGCGGCACGTGCAGGGATGGTTTTGAAGCGCTGCGGTGGCTTACTCTTCTGTTCATCAGGTGCCACAGGCAAGGTGGGTTGTAACATCAGTCCTTATATTTGCATGAAAGCAGTTCACTTGAATGCCACAGTGCATCTGAGTAGGGTGTTCTAGCAGAACAAGCTTGTCTGGCACAGCGGTGCCTGATGGCAGTGTGTTTCCTCAGGTGAAGAGGTGCCTGAAGCCCCATCCTATCTAGCCTGCACACAATTATCTGAGAATGAAAGCTGCTTTCCAGTAATTCAGAAAGCCAAGTTACGTCTCAGCCTTGAGCATCTCGGGCTTTTGGGCCTGTCTGTAACATTTGGCACCAGCACTAATACTTTTTTTGGCATATGTTTAGCGTTTGGGGCCTGTGTCTGGGATTTGGGCCCTGTCTCGAACCACTGGGGCTTTGTCCTGGGTTTTGGAGCCTGCCTCTAGAGTTCAGGGCCTGTGATTAGGCTTTTGGGGTCTGTGTCTGGGGGCCGGTATCTGGGGGCAAGGGGGGAGCTGCTTGTAGACCCTAGGGGCCAGCATTGAGGGGGTTGGGAGCTGACTCTACACCTTTGGGGCCTGCTTCTGGGGGAGGGAGGGGGTTGAGACCTGCATTTGGGGGAGGGGTGGGAGCTCTTTGTATTCCTTTGGAGCCTGTGTCGGGGGGGGGGGGAAGGGGAGGGTTGGTTGGGAGGTGCTTGTACACTGTTGGAGCCTGGGTTGAGGGAGGAGGTTTGGAGCTGCTTCTACACCTTTGGGCCTGGCATCGGAGGTAGGGGGTTGGGTGCTGGTTGTAGGGGCCTGTGTTTGGGGGGGGGGCTTGGGACCTGCGTCTGGGGGAGGGGTGGGAGCTGCTTGTACACCTTTGGGGCCTGCATCTGTGGGGGGTCAGGGCCTGTGTCTAGCGGGCTGGGAACTGCTTGTACAATGTAGGAATCTGTTTCTGCAGGGTGGCTGGGAGCTGTTTGTACAACTTCGGGGCCAGCATCTGGGGGTGGCTGGGAGCTGCCTGTACACTGTAGGGGCCTGTGTTTAGGGGGGCTTGGAGGCCTCCCTCGGGGGGGGGGGGAAGGTTGGGAGCTGCTTGTATAGGGCCTGCCTGGCAGGGGTTGGGAGCTGCTTGTAGAATTTGGGGCCCTGTGTCTGGGGGGGGGGTTGGGGCCTGTGTCTCAGGGGTGTTGGGAACTGGTTGTACACCTTTGGGTCCTGTCTCTGGGGGGGAGCTACTTGTACACTTTTGGGGTCTGTATTTGAGGGGGGTTGGGAGCTGCTTGTGCACTTTTGGACCTATGTTTAGGGGGGTTGGGAGGCTGCTCATGCATTCTAGGTGCCTCCCTTTTGAGAAGGGTTGGGGCCTGCATCTGTGGGTGGTTGGGAGCTGCTTGTACACTATAGGGGCCATGGTCTTGGAGGGGGGTCTGGGCTGTTTATACACCTTTGTGGCCTGTGTTTGGGGGGGGGGGGGGGGGGCCTGTGCCTGGGGGAGTTGGGAGGTGCTTGTTCACTCTAGGAGCCTCCATTTGGGGGTCTTTGGGGCCTCCCTTTGAGGGGGAGGGAGTTGGGAGTTGGTTGTACACCTCCGCATCCCGTGTCTTGGGGGGGGTGGGGGGAGTGGGACCGGTCTCTGAAGGGGCGGGTTGTGAGCTGCTTGTACACCTGTGTCGGGGGGAGGGTAGGGGGGGTGGCGGGGGTCGGGCCCGGGTCTTGGGCCAGTGTCTGGGTGGAGTCCAGTTCTTGGGAGGGGGTGGTGGGGTAGGAGCTGCTTGTGGGCAGTTGGGGTCTGCATCTGGGTGTGGTTGGTGCCTGCTTCTGTTGGCAGTTTGGGGCCTGCTTGTAGACTTGTGCAGCCTGGGTTTGGGGGCTTTTCTGTAACGTTTGGGGTCTGCATTTTTGCTTTGGGATGCATCTTGAGCTTTTGAGGCCTAGCAGTAGCATTTGGGGCCTGCATCTGGGGCTTTTCTGTAGCATTTTGGTTGCGTATTTGTGATTTGGGGCCTGTATCGTGGGTTTTGCCTTTTTTGTAGTTTCCATCTTTGTGTGTGTGTGTTTCATTGTTGGTTGTCTGGGGTTAGGGGCAGTTTGGGGTTTGGATTAAGGTCAGTGTCATTAGCGTTAGGGGGTTGATAATAAGGGTTAGGGTTGTGGTTAGAGTTGTTAGGTTTAAGGGGAATAAGGACTTCAGGGTAAGGGGATCAAGGTTGTGGGAATAAAAATGTTGTTTTTGCGCAGTTACATCCTGTAGAGGGAAGGAAGGTGGTATTGAGATACGCTTGCAGTGATAAGACAGCTTAACAGTGTGAAATGAGTTCATCTGATTCGTGTCAATATGGAACAATGCTAGGGCCGCATGATATGATGAAAAGTCTGAGAAAACCAGAGTGGTTAATGTATATAGTTCTTGCATCTTGCAAAGGAATGGTCCAGCAATTCGGGTCAATAGGGGATAAGAGAACAAAGGGGTTTCAGAATAACTGCTAACTATTACAACTGTTGCATGGGACACTATGCAAGTGTCTGCCATCCAGCCAAGATGGACAAAGGAGAAGGACAAGAGAAATGGTATATTGGTATATTCTGCGACTGCGCGCACTGTTGCTAGGGGGTCGTCTCTGTCCCTCTGGTGGTCGTGAAGATGAAGGCCGAAGTCTTCCTCGGCGTTGTGGTTCAACTTCTTTTATTATTTGGTCATGTTGGCCCAGCGTTAGGAAGGCATGTATGTCGATACACTACTTTAGCAACTTATCAGGAGATGGTTACATGAGCTTTGCAACAGTGTCTTTGAACAAAAGAGGCAACTGAGATGCAGAAGGAGAGAAGGGGAGGGTGTTCTCTTTTTTGTTACATTAAGCAAAAGAATTTTCATAGTGTCTAGCCAAGACACTATACATTATACATCTTACTTCAGCAGGGAGCTTTTGCAACTCCTGCTCCTCAAACGGAACTCCTTGTTTTATAATACAAAAGACAATGAACAAACATTTATGGTGTATTACATTAATGTTTTGGGGTTAGGGTTTGGAGCGCCCTAAGTTTTTGGGCTAGGGCTTTGAGCATTCCTAACGTTTTGGGTTGGGTTTGGGTTTTGAGCATCCTAAGATTTTGGGTTGGGGGTTTTAGGCATAGGTCTTCAGGGGTTTAGTGTGGTAAATAGTTTGGGTTAGGTCTGTAGGGGTTTCGAGGTTTTTTGGATGTTAGGGCTTGAGGCTTTTTTTGTAAGGGCGGTGAGGGTTCCAGTGAGTGCTGGTAAATGCAGTTCTCGAGCACTCGGCCTGTGATTGGCCATGCTGGCTGTGCGGGGAATGCTGGTAGGTGTAGTTTTCCGGCACTGGGAGGCCATGTTGTGTGCCCAGAGCATGCCGGGAGGTGTAGTTCTCGGGACTCCGGACTTCCGGGAGGCCATGTTGCGTACCCAGAGTATGCCGGGAAATGTAGTTTTCGGATTCGGGACTTCCGGGAGGCCATGTTGAATGCCCAGAGCATACCGGGAGATGTAGTTCTCGGGAACTAGGGTTAGGGGCTAGGGCTGGGGCTAGAGTTAGGGTTTCGGGTGAGGGTTGGGGTTGGGGGTTATTGTTAGGGTTAGTGGTTTAGGGTTAGGCTTAGAGGGTTAGGGTTAGGGATAGGTTAGGGGTAGGTTTAGAGGGTTAGGGTAAGGGTTAGGGGTTAGGGGTTGGGACTGTGGTTACGCTTAGGGTAAGGGTTAGGGTGAGGGTATTAGGGTTAGGGTTTGGGTTCAGATTAGGGTAAGGGTTAGGGCAAAGGTAAGTGTTAGGGTAAGGCTAAGGGTAAGGCTTAGGGTGAGGATAAGGTTTAGGGAAAGGGTTAGGTTTAGGGTAAGGGTTGGGGTAAGGGTTAGGGTTAGGGTTAAGAGTTAGGGTAAAGGATAGAGTAATGGTAAGTATAAGGGTAGGGTAAGGGTAAGGATTAGGGTTAGGTTTAGGGTAAGAATAAGGGTAAGCTAATTGTTAGGATAAGGGTTAGGGTAAAGGTTTTCATTTTTTAAAGCTGAAAAGCAGTATGCAATCTGGGACGTCACAGCCAGAGCTGCCTATGGCAAGGTGAGAAAGGAAAAGATGGAGCAGATGTTCTACTCCTATTTTTTTCTTTATACGTAAATAAAAGTTTGAGCTAATTCCAGTTGGAAGAGTTCCAATTACTTGCTTGGTCATAATGTCTTTTAATATTGAAAGCTGCAGCAAAAGCATGGGGATTTTTGCTTCTAGAAACACCTATTTCTCTTGTCTGCACTATGTATGCTTTTGAGCTAAAACTAATTAAAAAATGAAAAGAAAAATCACACACACACACAAAAAAAACAAAACAAAACAAAACAAAACAAAAAAACAAAAAAAAAACAAAACCAGCTGCTGCTGCTCTCTTCCTACTTCCTTGTGCTTTGCCCCTACCCTTTCCCAGGTGATTGGGTTTGGGTGCTAGACGGGGCCAAATGGTATGTGAGTCCCAGGCATCCCCTCAGAGAGCTCATTCTGCTTGGGCTGCTCTTTGGGGTGTTTGTTTTTCCTTCGGTCAGTTGCAGGCTTCTTCAGGTGGATGAGAGTTTATGGACTGATGCATTTCCAAGTAGCGAGGGGTACGCACATCTTTTTAAGGTAACAGCTAGTAGGATCTGTTAGAATAAACTAATGTAGTATTGATGCCTTTATTGCATGCAGTTCTTTATCAGGTGAGTAACTGTTGCGAGTAACTGAAGTCAATGTTACTTGGTGTGTTTGCTATGCAGTGCCTGTGCGGACTACTGCACGAGACACAGCTTTCTGACATCTGGCCCAGCAACTACTAAATAAGGGGAGGGGAGAAGCTGAAGAACGACCAAAGGACAAAGCCTGGGAGGAAGACTACGAGCCTTCAGTACGAGCGGCCCCCAGAGGGACCACCGGAGACTGATAACGCCTGCACCAGTGGGAGGGTTTGGATTCTGGGAACTAATTAGAATAACCCTGCCTTTTGTAGAAGTAGTAATGAATATGTATTAGCCTAGCAGCATAAAAACCAGCCGCCTGATGTAACTTGTGTGTGTCTTGGTGGAGCAGAGACTCCTGGCGCACCCAGCGCTGCTTGCTTACCTCTATTCAATTAATAAATTGTAAATTTCAATTGCAATCCTATTTGGGACCCAGTCATTTATTACAAGCGGGCGCTCGTCCGGGAGGGCTTTGGTTCCTGATTTCTGGTTTGATCTAGGAGAGGCACCCCCACCATTTGGTGGCTGCTGTTTGAGTCAGGTCGGAACTAATGGCATCTTGAACCTGAATAAAGGTAAGCAAAGTTTCTGATTCTTTTTTTCAGCTCCCTTGCCAGCTGCAGCACTATATTTTGCCCATAATTGTGTGTGTGAAGATCCGAACGAAGATGACGGAGTCGTAAGCATTTAAAGCGTATACCGTTCGGTTGGGTGGGGTTCGGTTGCCTGTGTGTGTAAGAGTGTGACTAAGATGGAACTTAGTTCCGAAGCGATTGTGGAGGTCTTCTAACCGCGGTTCCAATCTCCCGTGAGGGACTTGGCCGGTGAAGGACCGAAGGGATTCCTATAGGATTTGTGGGTGTGTGATAGGTCCTCGACCCCCTGCAAGACACTCTTACTAAGGTAACCAAGGGCTGTGGGAATTGCCAGAGTAAAATTCCTAGATGGGTCAGACAAAATCGAAGACCAGAGACCGGAAGAAAGGGAGCAAATTACCAGTCATACCACCAGAAAGTCCATTAGGAATAACGATTCGAAATTGGAATGATAGGGACCCCAGAAAAGGAAAAAGTAAATTAAAAATGGTCCAGTATTGTGTGACAGAATGGCCAAAGGAGCCTTTAAGACTACATGTCTTTTGGCCTGTTTTTGGATCCTTCAAAGACTGGATTTGCCAGGCCTTAAATATCCATGTTAATTCAAAGGAACCTTTTAGCCAGGAAGAAAGTGATTATGCAGGATTATGGATCAGGAGGACTTCAGGTCCTTTTCCAGCCTCAATATTTACACTAAAAGCAGGTAAGAAATTTGAAGAACAAGAAGAACATGAAAAAGAAAAAGAAGATAAACGTGAGCCATTGGATAAGCTACCACCTCCATATCCTAACAATCCACTCCCGGCGGCTCCCCCTCCAGTGGCTGTGGTATCGCCACCAGTACCACCGTTGCCCCAGCTTCCACCACCAACAGCACCAGAATTAGACCGACCTCCGGCCGCATGCAGGAGAAGTAGGATGGACGTATCTGAGAGGGCTTCTCTATATCCCTTAAGGGAGGTAACTGGTGTATAACTGGTGCGCGTCTTGGTGGAGCAGAGACTCCCGGCGTACCCAGCACTGTTTGCTTACCTCTATTCATTCAGTGAATTGTAAACTTTGATTGTAATCCTATTTGGGACTTTTATTTATTATAACAGACAACCTTGTAAAACGCAGACAACCAGAATCCTTACAGCAATTAGGTGGAAATCACGGCGTAAGAAACTACCACCTCAAAGAGTAAAAACCTCAAAAGAAATGTGACTTGTAACAGGCCAGCAGCTGTGTATTTTCTGTGAAGCACCAGCTAGATTATGAACCTTGAATAGCACAGTTAAAGGGGAAACAGGGGAGGGTCGGGAGGGTCCCGGTCCTCGGCAGAAAAAAAAAGTGTATAAACTGTGTATGGAATTAGTAGGCACCCTCCTGCTTGTGGGACACCCGCCATTGTAATCTCGAATAATAATGCTACTGTACTGAGATCCTCGACTCAGCCTATGCTATTTGCTACAGATTGATTCAGGGTTTTAAGGTTTCAGGGATTGGGCACTAGGGTTGGGTTTCAGGGTAAGGGGTTTCAGGGTTTATGTTTAGTATTTTAAGGTTTTTAGGGTTGGAGTTTTAACGGTTAGGGTTTTAAGGATTTGGGGGTTAGGGTTTTAAGGGTTTCAGGGTTAGCGTGTTAGGGTATTAGAGTGTTTTGGGTTGTAGTGTTGATATGTTTTTTAGGGTTAGAGTCTTAAGGTTTTATTTTTGGTCAGTTATTTACGGTTAGGGTTTTAAGATCTTTTTTTTTTTTTTTTTTTTTTTTTTTTTTTTTTTTTTCAGGTTAGGTTCTCCAGGTCCAGGGTTTTGAGTATCCTAATTTTGGGGGTTTGGATTTTGAGCATTTTAATTTTGGGGGTTAGGCTTTTGTGTGCCCTAATTTTTTGGGATAGGCTTTCAAGCATCCTAAGTAGTTGGGTTAGGGTTTTGAGCATCTTAATGCTTCCAGGATAGGGTTTGGAGCATCCTAAGTTTTCGGGAAAGGGTTTTGAGCATCTTAATGTTTCCAGGATAGGGTTTTGAGCGCCCTAAGTTTTCGGGATAGGGTTTGGAGAGTCCTAAGTTTTTGGAATAGGGTTTGGAGAGTCCTAAGTTTTCTGGATAGAGTTTGGAGCATCCTAGTGTTTTCGGGATAGGGTTTTGAGCGTCCTAAGTGTTATAAGTTGCCCCCTTAATTAATTTTCATAGAGCATTGTATTAATCATAGAAAGGAATTTATTGAGTGAGCAAACATCAAGCAAAACAGCACTGGGCGGCCGGGGAGTCTCAGTTCCGCCAACGGCACGCACCTCACCCCCGCCAGGGTCCCTTTTTATCTATATTTTGCTAATTCCAGGATTACGCAGCACATCCTGGTATATTCTGCAACTGCGCGCACTGTTGCTAGGGGGTCGTCTCTGTCCCTCTGGTGGTCGTGAAGATGAAGGCCGAAGTCTTCCTCGGCGTTGTGGTTCAACTTCTTTTATTATTTGGTCATGTTGGCCCAGCGTTAGACAGGAAGGCATGTATGTCGATACACTACTTTAGCAACTTATCAGGAGATGGTTACATGAGCTTTGCAACAGTGTCTTTGAACAAAAGAGGCAACTGAGATGCAGAAGGAAAGAAGGGGAGGGTGTTCTCTTTTTTGTTACATTAAACAAAAGAATTTTCATAGTGTCTAGCCAAGACACTATACATTATACATCTTACTTCAGCAGGGAGCTTTTGCAACTCCTGCTCCTCAAACGGAACTCCTTGTTTTATAATACAAAAGACAATGAACAAACATTTATGGTGTATTACATTAATGTTTTGGGGTTAGGGTTTGGAGCGCCCTAAGTTTTTGGGCTAGGGCTTTGAGCATTCCTAACGTTTTGGGTTGGGTTTGGGTTTTGAGCATCCTAAGATTTTGGGTTGGGGGTTTTAGGCATAGGTCTTCAGGGGTTTAGTGTGGTAAATAGTTTGGGTTAGGTCTGTAGGGGTTTCGAGGTTTTTTGGATGTTAGGGCTTGAGGCTTTTTTTGTAAGGGCGGTGAGGGTTCCAGTGAGTGCTGGTAAATGCAGTTCTCGAGCACTCGGCCTGTGATTGGCCATGCTGGCTGTGCGGGGAATGCTGGTAGGTGTAGTTTTCCGGCACTGGGAGGCCATGTTGTGTGCCCAGAGCATGCCGGGAGGTGTAGTTCTCGGGACTCCGGACTTCCGGGAGGCCATGTTGCGTACCCAGAGTATGCCGGGAAATGTAGTTTTCGGATTCGGGACTTCCGGGAGGCCATGTTGAATGCCCAGAGCATACCGGGAGATGTAGTTCTCGGGAACTAGGGTTAGGGGCTAGGGCTGGGGCTAGAGTTAGGGTTTCGGGTGAGGGTTGGGGTTGGGGGTTATTGTTAGGGTTAGTGGTTTAGGGTTAGGCTTAGAGGGTTAGGGTTAGGGGTAGGTTTAGAGGGTTAGGGTAAGGGTTAGGGGTTAGGGGTTGGGACTGTGGTTACGCTTAGGGTAAGGGTTAGGGTGAGGGTATTAGGGTTAGGGTTTGGGTTCAGATTAGGGTAAGGGTTAGGGCAAAGGTAAGTGTTAGGGTAAGGCTAAGGGTAAGGCTTAGGGTGAGGATAAGGTTTAGGGAAAGGGTTAGGTTTAGGGTAAGGGTTGGGGTAAGGGTTAGGGTTAGGGTTAAGAGTTAGGGTAAAGGATAGAGTAATGGTAAGTATAAGGGTAGGGTAAGGGTAAGGATTAGGGTTAGGTTTAGGGTAAGAATAAGGGTAAGCTAATTGTTAGGATAAGGGTTAGGGTAAAGGTTTTCATTTTTTAAAGCTGAAAAGCAGTATGCAATCTGGGACGTCACAGCCAGAGCTGCCTATGGCAAGGTGAGAAAGGAAAAGATGGAGCAGATGTTCTACTCCTATTTTTTTCTTTATACGTAAATAAAAGTTTGAGCTAATTCCAGTTGGAAGAGTTCCAATTACTTGCTTGGTCATAATGTCTTTTAATATTGAAAGCTGCAGCAAAAGCATGGGGATTTTTGCTTCTAGAAACACCTATTTCTCTTGTCTGCACTATGTATGCTTTTGAGCTAAAACTAATTAAAAAATGAAAAGAAAAATCACACACACACACAAAAAAAAACAAAACAACAAAAAAAAAAAAAAAAACAGCTGCTGCTGCTCTCTTCCTACTTCCTTGTGCTTTGCCCCTACCCTTTCCCAGGTGATTGGGTTTGGGTGCTAGACGGGGCCAAATGGTATGTGAGTCCCAGGCATCCCCTCAGAGAGCTCATTCTGCTTGGGCTGCTCTTTGGGGTGTTTGTTTTTCCTTCGGTCAGTTGCAGGCTTCTTCAGGTGGATGAGAGTTTATGGACTGATGCATTTCCAAGTAGCGAGGGGTACGCACATCTTTTTGAGGTAACAGCTAGTAGGATCTGTTAGAATAAACTAATGTAGTATTGATGCCTTTATTGCATGCAGTTCTTTATCAGGTGAGTAACTGTTGCGAGTAACTGAAGTCAATGTTACTTGGTGTGTTTGCTATGCAGTGCCTGTGCGGACTATTGCACGAGACACAGCTTTCTGACATCTGGCCCAGCAACTACTAAATAAGGGGAGGGGAGAAGCTGAAGAACGACCAAAGGACAAAGCCTGGGAGGAAGACTACGAGCCTTCAGTACGAGCGGCCCCCAGAGGGACCACCGGAGACTGATAACGCCTGCACCAGTGGGAGGGTTTGGATTCTGGGAACTAATTAGAATAACCCTGCCTTTTGTAGAAGTAGTAATGAATATGTATTAGCCTAGCAGCATAAAAACCAGCCGCCTAATGTAACTTGTGTGCGTCTTGGTGGAGCAGAGACTCCTGGCGCACCCAGCGCTGCTTGCTTACCTCTATTCCTTTAATAAATCATAAACATTAATTGTAAGCCTATTTGGGACTCGGTCATTTATTACAAGTGGGACCTCCCGATGGGTGGAAGCTGTCGGGATAGCTCGGGATGCTGAGGCGTGGTGCTGCAAGGAGGTTGGTGGTCGGTGGCGCCCTGGGGCAGGCCGAATTGGGAGGGGGCGAGGCGGCGGGTGGTCGGTGGCTTCTGTGGAAAAGGCGCTTGTATGGGGGGGCTGCGCATTCAGAGGAACCTTGACAGGCTGCAGATAGGGGCAGGCAGGAACCTTTTGAACTTCAGGAGAGGGAAATGCCAAGCCCTACCCCTAGGGCGAAACACCTCTGTTTACCAGCACTGGCTAGCTCGATACTGAATAAGCATTTCTTCATGGAAGGGGTGCTTTGCTATTAGAACAGGCTGCCCGGGGGAAGTGGTAAGAGACCCGATCCTTAAAAGTATTGAAGAGACATGTGGACATAGCCCGGGAGTCCGGCCTCCGGCAGGGCGGGAGCTGGCTCTTCCGAGCCCCTGTGCTCCGGTCTTGTGCGACGCGTTTGGAGGCAGCACCGGGTGCCGGGTCCGACATCGGACGGTGCGGGGACGGCGATTCCGGGGCCGTCGGCTAGCGGGGGCCGGCTATGTCGTGTCCTGGGGATCCGACTTCAGGGGGCGTGGGGGCCGGCCGTGCAGTGAAGCGGGGGGCTGGCGTCCGCCGGCTTCCCAGAGAGCGGGCTTTCGGTGCCGTGCGGTTCGGTGGCCGGCCGTCCCGAAACCCTGGGCACCGGTCTTGTGCTAGACTCAGCGGGCTCCGGGGCCGAACTCGGCTTCTCGGGGCCGGCGGTCGCGGTGTCCAGGTGTCCCGCCTCGGGCGGCGCGGGGCCGGCTGTCCCTAGCAGCTGGGTTCCCAAGAGCTTCTGGGCTCCCAAGCGTCGCCCAAGACCGGATCCCAGAGAATCGGGACGGCCGGCCACACCGCTGCGACTAGCACAAGCGTCTCCCGACAACGGAGCCCAGGAGCTTGCGAGGGTCAGATTCCGCGCCCCGGGATAGAGAAACGGGGAGCGCGGGTCGGCCGGCCGCAGCTTCGCACGGGACCGAACCCCCTGTCTCCGGCACGGCCAGACCCCGAGCCGGCAGACAGCAGCCTCCCGCTTCACGGCACAGTCGGCCCCCAACCCGCCCGAGTTCTGATCGCCGGGACACGGGACAGCCGGCCGCGCCGCCCGAGGCCGGACACCTGGAGCCCGGGACCGCCGTCCCTGACAAAGCCAAAGTCGGACCCGGCCCCCGCTGCGGCTAGCACACGCGTCGCCCAGGACCGCAGCCTAGGACCTCGGGACGGTCGCATCCCGCGCCTCCGGCAGGAGCTACCCGGGAGGGCAGGACGGCCTGCCGCAGCTCCGCAAGAGACCGAACCTGCTGGATTCCGGGACGGCCAGAGCCCGAGCCGGTGGGCAGCAGCCTCCCGCTTCACGGCTCGGCAGTGAACCTCACGGTTCATCGTCCGGCTCACGGTTCGTCGCCCTACTTCGGACCCACGGGACAGCCGGCACCCGCGCCGCCGGAGGCCGGACACACGGGCCCCGGGACCACCGTCCCCGAGCCTCCCGAGGTCGGACCCGGACCCCGTGTGTTGGGGCTGTCTGAGCTGGAGTCACCTTTTCCCTGCAGCAGCCCGCACAGTGCTGTACTCTGCACTCGTAGCTGGAACAGCACCGATATCACTCCAGTGTTGTGTCTGCGTAGTGCTGGCACAGCATCAGGACTCCTTCCAAGCCCCCAAGAGCCAGCAGGCTAGGGGTGGGCAAGTTACGGGGAGGGGACGTTGTCGGGCCAGCTGACCTAAACCAACCAAAGGGATATTCTGTAACACCCGATGTCACACTCAGCAATAAAAGGGGGGGCTCTCGTGGGGGAGGGGGCTGTTCCTCCTGAACATCCACTACGCGTTTGAGGCCCTGCTTCCCAGGACGTGGCCGAACACCGCTCGCTGATGGGAAGTAGAGAATAATTTTTTTCTCTCTCGGTGCTTCCATGCGGACTTATTGTTTCTTTTGTTTCTTTTTCTCCCCATTCCCTTTCCCTTTAATTATACCTTTCTTATTTCAAACCTCGAGTTCTCTGTGTTGTATTTTCTCCCCCTTCCTCTTTGAGAGAGCGGTTGTGGTGGAGCTCGGCTGCCCACCTGAGTAAAACCACCACAGTCCTTTTTGGCGCCCAACGAGGGTTGGGCTCCAAAAGGGTTGTGGCGCTCGAGGGTTGAGATAACAAGAGTGTTGATTGAAGTATTTACAACTAACATATTTGTTGTCATTATGCTCGGTTTTCTGGTAATACTTTTCTCTGTGGATATGTTGTATGTAGCCCACTCTCTGTTTTCTTTTTCCTTTACATCCGATCGGAGAAAATGTTGAAGTCTGTGCTTGTTTTTTTATCATGTTGTGCTGTAACATACTGGCCTTCAGTTTGGTTTGGTATTCAAGCCCGGCATTGTTATCCTCCTGGTCTCCTGGAGATTATCTTATTGACAATATTAAGAATTACAGTGCTTTCTTTTTTGCCCCCAGCAGTCAATCAGTGAATAATATCGGGTGTGGTGCCTTCTACTTTTCTCCCTGTGGGCTAATTACAGCAGCCTTTCAGTATCTTGGATACCCCTGGTGAGATATTATCCTCATATACTAGGTCTAGTGTTTGTCTTCTTCCCCAAGGCAAAGCAGTTTATTAAGAATATTATCCAAAGACCTGTCCCCAGACAAAGTTGTGGGTGGCAAGGTGTGTGGGGGGATTTGGGCAAACCGTACCTATCACGGTTTTTTCCTCCAATGGTTCTAAATTTCACCCCTGAACAAGTACAAAATCCAAGAAAGCTGGTAGAATGTTTGAAAGATGTATGCCCTGACCCTGGCAATACTAGAGAACTCCACCAGCTGGCTGCACTCTGCTGGGGTCTGGCTTACGCCTATCAGATGTCAATTAACATTGCTCAGCACCCTCAAGGGGATAGGGAGGTTCTTGAATTTGATGATGAGACAGCACACACTGTGATCACCCCAGAGGACCGACCATCTTTGGTATCAGTCGCCCCCGTAGTAAAGACGAAACAGTGGAAACGGAGATCAGGTCGTTTAGTAAGGGAAGGAGCGCCTCCTATGGATGAGGGAGAAGAGGAAAAGGCAAGCGGCTCTAAAGCAGCGTTATCACGGCAACATCACGAAGAAGAGACTGAAATCATAGATGAATCAGAAACTACTCGGTCTCTATCCTTGAGTGAGCTGCGAGAAATACGAAAAGCCTTCAGTCGCCGTCCAGGTGAACACATCCTCACTTGGCTGCTTCGACGCTGGGATAGTGGGGCCAATACCCAACAGCTAGAAGGGTACCGGTGGGCTTTTGGCATAGCTGCCTTGAGCACAGAGAAGATTAAGCAGCTGTCTACCCTGCCTGGTCTCTCACAAGACCCTTCTGCTGTAGGATTGCTGAGGATTGAAGAACAGCAAGTGCCAATTGCGACTACAACTGTGCACCGGCGGCAATAGCGCACCAACCGAGACTCCCTGATTCCTCTCCATGAGTTAGTTCACCATCTGGAGAGCCAAGGAGTGATCAGCAAGACTCATTCACCTTTGTTGGGGGTAAAATGGCAGGATGGACGTCGCCACATTCCGACGGATGTGATCAACAAAATAACAGTTCTGTCTCCGCCAACCAGCAAAAAAGAAACAGAAGCGTTCCTAGGTCTTGTGGGATTTTGGACAATGCATGTGCCAGGCTATAGTCAGCTTGTGAGTCCTCTATATTGAGTGACTCGAAAGAGGAACTGACCATTGAGGCCATCACACAGGTTACCCATCAGTGTGAGACCTGTGCTGCAATCAAACGAGCCATGAGGGTAAAGTCTCCCTGGAATAGGCGGAGATGGCTTGGATTTCGATCTGGTGAGCTATGGCAGATTGACTACATCGGACCACTTCCACAAACCGGCCAAGGCAAACGGTACATACCATGGAAGAAGCAACTACTGGGTGGATGGAAACATACCCTGTAAACCATGCCACGGCCCGAAACACTATCTTGGGCCTGGAAAGACAAGTGCTGTGGGATTGCACTCGTGCGATTGTCTTTGCCCAAGGTCCAGGGTATACCTGGTGGGTGATGCAGAAAGATGGGGATATCAAGTGTGTGCCTCGAGGAGATTTAACACTGGGAGAAAATTAATCTGTCATCCAAGTTATGTGTTGTAGGAGGACACTGCAGAACCAATGAAAGGTCAACTTTGCAAGGAACCAGGCAAGTGCAACAGTGATGTGAGCTAAGCTGGTGCTGGTGTCAAGAAAACCAACTTCGCCTGCCCTGAGTGACCACTTTGACAGATGATGGTGAAACCATCAACAGTTTTTATGAGCATTTTGGGAAAAGACCTATAGAATAAAGAGAAGTACAGACATAAAAATGCTTCAATGGACAGAAAACTATGGTGATGAGACCATCTATATACTAAGCTGTACCTGATTGTGACACAAATGTTATGGAATAAGGGGTGGAAGTTGTGCTGCGTCTGTCTGAGCTGGAGTCACCGTTTCCCTGCAGCAGCCCGCACAGTGCTGTACTCTGCACTCGTAGCTGGAACAACACTGAAATAACTCCAGTGTTGTGCCTATTGCTGCATAGTGCTGGCACAGCATCAGGACTCTTTCCAAGTCCCTAAGAGCCAGGCACGGGTGCCGGCTGTCCCGTGTTCCGGGGGTCCGAACTCGGGCTGCGTGACGCACGACCATCCCGCGGCCCTGGGTGCCGTTCTTGGGCGACGCATGTGCCAAGCGCACCGGGTTCCCGGTCCTTCCTCGGGCGGCGCGGGGCTGGCTGATCCTATAATCTGGGCTCCGGTCTTTGCGATGCGTGTGCTGGACGCACCGGAGACCGTGTGTGACTTCGTGCGGTTCGGGGACGGCGATCTCGAGGCCCGTGTGTCCGGCCTCCGGCGGCGCGGGTGCCGGCTGTCCCGTGGGTCCGAAGTCGGGCGACGTGGGTGCCTGCCGAGCCGTGAAGCGGGAGGCTGCTGCCCACCGGCTCGGGCTCTGGCCGTCCCGGAATCCAGCAGGTTCGGTCTCTTGCGGAGCTGCGGCAGGCCGTCCTGCCCTCCCGGGTAGCTCCTGCCGGAGGCGCGGGATGCGACCGTCCCGAGGTCCTAGGCTGCGGTCCTGGGCGACGCGTGTGCTAGCCGCAGCGGGGGCCGGGTCCGACTTTGGCTTTGTCAGGGACGGCGGTCCCGGGCTCCAGGTGTCCGGCCTCGGGCGGCGCGGCCGGCTGTCCCGTGTCCCGGCGATCAGAACTCGGGCGGGTTGGGGGCCGACTGTGCCGTGAAGCGGGAGGCTGCTGTCTGCCGGCTCGGGGTCTGGCCGTGCCGGAGACAGGGGGTTCGGTCCCGTGCGAAGCTGCGGCCGGCCGACCCGCGCTCCCCGTTTCTCTATCCCGGGGCGCGGAATCTGACCCTCGCAAGCTCCTGGGCTCCGTTGTCGGGAGACGCTTGTGCTAGTCGCAGCGGTGTGGCCGGCCGTCCCGATTCTCTGGGATCCGGTCTTGGGCGACGCTTGGGAGCCCAGAAGCTCTTGGGAACCCAGCTGCTAGGGACAGCCGGCCCCGCGCCGCCCGAGGCGGGACACCTGGACACCGCGACCGCCGGCCCCGAGGAGCCGAGTTCGGCCCCGGAGCCCGCTGAGTCTAGCACAAGACCGGTGCCCAGCGTTTCGGGACGGCCGGCCACCGAACCGCACGGCACCGAAAGCCCGCTCTCTGGGAAGCCGGCGGACGCCAGCCCCCCGCTTCACTGCACGGCCGGCCCCCACGCCCCCTGAAGTCGGATCCCCGGGACACGACATAGCCGGCCCCCGCTAGCCGACGGCCCCGGAATCGCCGTCCCCGAACCGTCCGATGTCGGACCCGGCACCCGGTGCTGCTTGCAAACGCGTCGCACAAGACCGGAGCACAGGGGCTCGGAAGAGCCAGCTCCCGCCCTGCCGGAGGCCGGACTCCCGGGCTATGTCCACATGTCTCTTCAATACTTTCAAGGATCCGGTCTCTTACCACTTCCCCGGGCAGCCTGTTCTAATAGCAAAGCACCCCTTCCATGAAGAAATGCTTATTCAGTATCGAGCTAGCCAGTGCTGGTAAACAGAGGTGTTTCGCCCTAGGGGTAGGGCTTGGCATTTCCCTCTCCTGAACTTCAAAAGGTTCCTGCCTGCCCCTATCTGCAGCCTGTCAAGGTTCCTCTGAATGCGCAGCCCCCCATACAAGGTCCCAGTTGTAATAAATGACTGGGTCCCAAATAGGATTGCAATTGAAATTTACAATTTATTAATTGAATAGAGGTAAGCAAGCAGCGCTGGGTGCGCCAGGAGTCTCTGCTCCACCAAGACACACACAAGTTACATCAGGCGGCTGGTTTTTATGCTGCTAGGCTAATACATATTCATTACTACTTCTACAAAAGGCAGCGTTATTCTAATTAGTTCCCAGAATCCAAACCCTCCCACTTGTGCAGGCGTTATCAGTCTCCGGTGGTCCCTCTGGGGGCCGCTCGTACTGAAGGCTCGTAGTCTTCCTCCCAGGCTTTGTCCTTTGGTCGTTCTTCAGCTTCTCCCCTCCCCTTATTTAGTAGTTGCTGGGCCAGATGTCAGAAAGCTGTGTCTCGTGCAATAGTCCGCACAGGCACTGCATAGCAAACACACCAAGTAACATTGACTTCAGTTACTCACCTGATAAAGAACTGCATGCAATAAAGGCATCAATACTACATTAGTTTATTCTAACAGATCCTACTAGCTGTTACCTCAAAAAGATGTGCGTACCCCTCGCTACTTGGAAACGCATCAGTCCATAAACTCATCCACCTGAAGAAGCCTGCAACTGACCGAAGGAAAAACAAACACCCCAAAGAGCAGCCCAAGCAGAATGAGCTCTCTGAGGGGATGCCTGGGACTCACATACCATTTGGCCCCGTCTAGCACCCAAACCCAAACACCTGGGAAGGGTAGGGGCAAAGCACAAGGAAGTAGGAAGAGAGCAGCAGCAGCTGTGGTGTATTATTTTTTTTGTGTGTGTGTGTGATTTTTCTTTTTATTTTTTAATCAGTTTTAGCTCAAAAGCATGCATAGTGCAGACAAGAGAACTAGGGTGTTTCTAGAAGCAAAAATCCCCATGCTTTTGCTGCAGCTTTCAATATTAAAAGACATTGTGACCAAGCAAGTAATTGGAACTCTTCCAACTGGAATTAGCTCAAACTTTTATTTACGTATAAAGAAAAACTAGGAGTAGAACATCTGCTCCATCTTTTTCTCTCTCACGTTGCCATAGGCAGCTCTGGCTGTGACGTCTCAGATTGAATACAGCGTTTCAGCTTTAACAAATGAAAACCTTTACCCTAATCCTTCTCGTTGGTCATCATGGAGGAAAAGTGTAAACTGTGAATTTTGGAGAACATGAGGTAGGTTTATGAGGACTTTTGGGGCAGATTCATGGTTTTTAGGGTTTTCTTCTATTTTTTCTAGTGATCCAGCTGTTTTTCGGCGTGTTTTTAACGTGTTTTGGGTTCTCCGTTGGGTTTTGCTGGGTTCTTGTTGCTCATCATGTTGGAAAAGTGTAACTTGCGGGTTTTGGAGAACATCAGGTAGGTTTAGGGGGACTTTTGGGGTGGATTCATGGTATTTGGGTTTTTTTTCTGTTTTTCTGGGGTGATCCCTTTCTTTTTTGGTGTGTTTTTGATGTGTTTTGGGGTCTCCGTTGGGTTTTGTTGGGTTCTTGTTGGTCATCATGTTGGAAAAGTGTAAATTGCGGGTTTTGGAGAACATCAGGTAGGTTTAGTGTCGTTTTGGGGTGGATCTATGTTTTTGGGGGATTTTCTTCCAGTTTTGGGGGTGATTCCGTTCTTGTTTGGGGTGTTTTCGACTTGTTTTGGGGTCTCCGTTGGGTTTTAGTTGGATTCTCGTTGGTCCTTAAGGTAAATGGGAGTGGATTGTGGGTTTTGAAGAAGATCAGGTGAGTTTAGGGTGGTTTTGCGGGGAAATTCATAGTGTTTGGTGTTTTTTCTTCTGATCCAGTTCTTTTTTGGGGTGTTTTTGAGGTGTTTTTGGGGTTTCCGTTGGGTTTCGTTGAGTTCCTAATGGGTTTTATGGTGGTTGGGAGTGGACATTTGGATTTGGAGAACATCAGGTACGTTTAGAGTGGTTATGGGATTGGATCCGTGCTTTTTGGGGTTTTCTTTCGTTTTTGGGGGTGATCCTGTTCTTGTTTGGGGTGTTTTGGACGTGTTTTGGGTTCTCCGTTGGGTTTTGCTGGGTTCTTGTTGGTCATCATGTTGGAAAAGTGTAAATTGCGGGTTTTGGAGAACATCAGGTAGGTTTAGTGTCGTTTTGGGGTGGATCTATGTTTTTGGGGGATTTTCTTCCAGTTTTGGGGGTGATTCCGTTCTTGTTTGTGGTGTTTTTGATGTGTTTTGTGTTCTCCGTTGGGTTTCGTTGGGTTTTCCGTTGGCATCATGGTGGAAAAGTGTAAATTGTGGGTTTTGGAGAACATCAGGTAGGTTTAGGGGGACTTTTGGGGTGGATTCATGGTATTTGTTTTTTTTTTTCTGTTTTTCTGGGATGATCCCGTTCTTTTTTGGTGTGTTTTTGATGTGTTTTGGGGTCTCCGTTGGGTTTTGCTGGGTTCTTGTTGGTCGTCATGTTGAAAAAGTGTAAATTGTGGGTTTTGGAGAACATCAAGTAGGTTTAGTGTCGTTTTGGGGTGGATCTATGTTTTTGGGGGGATTTTCTTCCAGTTTTGGGGGTGATTCCGTTCTTGTTTGGGGTGTTTTTGACCCTTTTTGTGGTCTCCGTTGGGTTTTAGTTGGATTCTCGTTGGTCCTTAAGGTAAATGGGAGTGGATTGTGGGTTTTGAAGAAGATCAGGTGAGTTTAGGGTGGTTTTGCGGGGAAATTCATAGTGTTTGGTGTTTTTTCTTCTGATCCAGTTCTTTTTTGGGGTGTTTTTGAGGTGTTTTTGGGGTTTCCGTTGGGTTTCGTTGAGTTCCTAATGGGTTTTATGGTGGTTGGGAGTGGACATTTGGATTTGGAGAACATCAGGTACGTTTAGAGTGGTTTTGGGATTGGATCCGTGCTTTTTGGGGTTTTCTTTCGTTTTTGGGGGTGATCCTGTTCTTGTTTGGGGTGTTTTGGACGTGTTTTGGGTTCTCCGTTGGGTTTTGCTGGGTTCTTGTTGGTCATCATGTTGGAAAAGTGTAAATTGCGGGTTTTGGAGAACATCAGGTAGGTTTAGTGTCGTTTTGGGGTGGATCTATGTTTTTGGGGGATTTTCTTCCAGTTTTGGGGGTGATTCCGTTCTTGTTTGTGGTGTTTTTGATGTGTTTTGTGTTCTCCGTTGGGTTTCGTTGGGTTTTCCGTTGGCATCATGGTGGAAAAGTGTAAATTGTGGGTTTTGGAGAACATCAGGTAGGTTTAGGGGGACTTTTGGGGTGGATTCATGGTATTTGTTTTTTTTTTTCTGTTTTTCTGGGATGATCCCGTTCTTTTTTGGTGTGTTTTTGATGTGTTTTGGGGTCTCCGTTGGGTTTTGCTGGGTTCTTGTTGGTCATCATGTTGAAAAAGTGTAAATTGTGGGTTTTGGAGAACATCAAGTAGGTTTAGTGTCGTTTTGGGGTGGATCTATGTTTTTGGGGGGATTTTCTTCCAGTTTTGGGGGTGATTCCGTTCTTGTTTGGGGTGTTTTTGACCCTTTTTGTGGTCTCCGTTGGGTTTTAGTTGGATTCTCGTTGGTCCTTAAGGTAAATGGGAGTGGATTGTGGGTTTTGAAGAAGATCAGGTGAGTTTAGGGTGGTTTTGCGGGGAAATTCATAGTGTTTGGTGTTTTTTCTTTTGATCCAGTTCTTTTTTGGGGTGTTTTTGAGGTGTTTTTGGGGTTTCCGTTGGGTTTCGTTGAGTTCCTAATGGGTTTTATGGTGGTTGGGAGTGGACATTTGGATTTGGAGAACATCAGGTACGTTTAGAGTGGTTTTGGGATTGGATCCGTGCTTTTTGGGGTTTTCTTTCGTTTTTGGGGGTGATCCTGTTCTTGTTTGGGGTGTTTTGGACGTGTTTTGGGTTCTCCGTTGGGTTTCGTTGGGTTTTCCGTGGTCATCATGTTGGAAAAGTGTAAATTGTGGGTTTTGGAGAACATGAGGTAGGTTTATGAGGACTTTTGGGGCAGATTCATGGTTTTTAGGGTTTTCTTCTGTTTTTTCTAGTGATCCCGTTCTTTTTTGGCATGTTTTTGACGTGTTTTGGGGTCTCCGTTGGGTTTTGCTGGGTTCTTGTTGGTCATCATGTTGGAAAAGTGTAAATTGCGGGTTTTGGAGAACATCAGGTAGGTTTAGTGTCGTTTTGGGGTGGATCTATGTTTTTGGGGGGATTTTCTTCCAGTTTTGGGGGTGATTCCGTTCTTGTTTGGGGTGTTTTCGACTTGTTTTGGGGTCTCCGTTGGGTTTTAGTTGGATTCTCGTTGGTCCTTAAGGTAAATGGGAGTGGATTGTGGGTTTTGAAGAAGATCAGGTGAGTTTAGGGTGGTTTTGCGGGGAAATTCATAGTGTTTGGTGTTTTTTCTTCTGATCCAGTTCTTTTTTGGGGTGTTTTTGAGGTGTTTTTGGGGTTTCCGTTGGGTTTCGTTGAGTTCCTAATGGGTTTTATGGTGGTTGGGAGTGGACATTTGGATTTGGAGAACATCAGGTACGTTTAGAGTGGTTTTGGGATTGGATCCGTGCTTTTTGGGGTTTTCTTTCGTTTTTGGGGGTGATCCTGTTCTTGTTTGGGGTGTTTTGGACGTGTTTTGGGTTCTCCGTTGGGTTTCGTTGGGTTTTCCGTGGTCATCATGTTGGAAAAGTGTAAATTGTGGGTTTTGGAGAACATGAGGTAGGTTTATGAGGACTTTTGGGGCAGATTCATGGTTTTTAGGGTTTTCTTCTGTTTTTTCTAGTGATCCCGTTCTTTTTTGGCATGTTTTGGACGTGTTTTGGGTTCTCCGTTGGGTTTTGCTGGGTTCTTGTTGGTCATCATGTTGGAAAAGTGTAAATTGCGGGTTTTGGAGAACATCAGGTAGGTTTAGTGTCGTTTTGGGGTGGATCTATGTTTTTGGGGGATTTTCTTCCAGTTTTGGGGGTGATTCCGTTCTTGTTTGTGGTGTTTTTGATGTGTTTTGGGTTCTCCGTTGGGTTTCGTTGGGTTTTCCGTTGGCATCATGGTGGAAAAGTGTAAATTGTGGGTTTTGGAGAACATCAGGTAGGTTTAGGGGGACTTTTGGGGTGGATTCATGGTATTTGTTTTTTTTTTTCTGTTTTTTCTGGGATGATCCCGTTCTTTTTTGGTGTGTTTTTGATGTGTTTTGGGGTCTCCGTTGGGTTTTGCTGGGTTCTTGTTGGTCATCATGTTGAAAAAGTGTAAATTGTGGGTTTTGGAGAACATCAAGTAGGTTTAGTGTCGTTTTGGGGTGGATCTATGTTTTTGGGGGGATTTTCTTCCAGTTTTGGGGGTGATTCCGTTCTTGTTTGGGGTGTTTTTGACCCTTTTTGTGGTCTCCGTTGGGTTTTAGTTGGATTCTCGTTGGTCCTTAAGGTAAATGGGAGTGGATTGTGGGTTTTGAAGAAGATCAGGTGAGTTTAGGGTGGTTTTGCGGGGAAATTCATAGTGTTTGGTGTTTTTTCTTTTGATCCAGTTCTTTTTTGGGGTGTTTTTGAGGTGTTTTTGGGGTTTCCGTTGGGTTTCGTTGAGTTCCTAATGGGTTTTATGGTGGTTGGGAGTGGACATTTGGATTTGGAGAACATCAGGTACGTTTAGAGTGGTTTTGGGATTGGATCCGTGCTTTTTGGGGTTTTCTTTCGTTTTTGGGGGTGATCCTGTTCTTGTTTGGGGTGTTTTGGACGTGTTTTGGGTTCTCCGTTGGGTTTCGTTGGGTTTTCCGTGGTCATCATGTTGGAAAAGTGTAAATTGTGGGTTTTGGAGAACATGAGGTAGGTTTATGAGGACTTTTGGGGCAGATTCATGGTTTTTAGGGTTTTCTTCTGTTTTTTCTAGTGATCCCGTTCTTTTTTGGCATGTTTTTGACGTGTTTTGGGGTCTCCGTTGGGTTTTGCTGGGTTCTTGTTGGTCATCATGTTGGAAAAGTGTAAATTGCGGGTTTTGGAGAACATCAGGTAGGTTTAGTGTCGTTTTGGGGTGGATCTATGTTTTTGGGGGATTTTCTTCCAGTTTTGGGGGTGATTCCGTTCTTGTTTGGGGTGTTTTTGATGTGTTTTGGGTTCTCCGTTGGGTTTCGTTGGGTTTTCCGTTGGCATCATGGTGGAAAAGTGTAAATTGCGGGTTTTGGAGAACATCAGGTAGGTTTAGGGGGACTTTTGGGGTGGATTCATGGTATTTGGGTTTTTTTTCTGTTTTTCTGGGGTGATCCCTTTCTTTTTTGGTGTGTTTTTGATGTGTTTTGGGGTCTCCGTTGGGTTTTGTTGGGTTCTTGTTGGTCATCATGTTGGAAAAGTGTAAATTGCGGGTTTTGGAGAACATCAGGTAGGTTTAGTGTCGTTTTGGGGTGGATCTATGTTTTTGGGGGGATTTTCTTCCAGTTTTGGGGGTGATTCCGTTCTTGTTTGGGGTGTTTTCGACTTGTTTTGGGGTCTCCGTTGGGTTTTAGTTGGATTCTCGTTGGTCCTTAAGGTAAATGGGAGTGGATTGTGGGTTTTGAAGAAGATCAGGTGAGTTTAGGGTGGTTTTGCGGGGAAATTCATAGTGTTTGGTGTTTTTTCTTCTGATCCAGTTCTTTTTTGGGGTGTTTTTGAGGTGTTTTTGGGGTTTCCGTTGGGTTTCGTTGAGTTCCTAATGGGTTTTATGGTGGTTGGGAGTGGACATTTGGATTTGGAGAACATCAGGTACGTTTAGAGTGGTTTTGGGATTGGATCCGTGCTTTTTGGGGTTTTCTTTCGTTTTTGGGGGTGATTCTGTTCTTGTTTGGGGTGTTTTGGACGTGTTTTGGGTTCTCCGTTGGGTTTTGCTGGGTTCTTGTTGGTCATCATGTTGGAAAAGTGTAAATTGCGGGTTTTGGAGAACATCAGGTAGGTTTAGTGTCGTTTTGGGGTGGATCTATGTTTTTGGGGGATTTTCTTCCAGTTTTGGGGGTGATTCCGTTCTTGTTTGTGGTGTTTTTGATGTGTTTTGTGTTCTCCGTTGGGTTTCGTTGGGTTTTCCGTTGGCATCATGGTGGAAAAGTGTAAATTGTGGGTTTTGGAGAACATCAGGTAGGTTTAGGGGGACTTTTGGGGTGGATTCATGGTATTTGTTTTTTTTTTTCTGTTTTTCTGGGATGATCCCGTTCTTTTTTGGTGTGTTTTTGATGTGTTTTGGGGTCTCCGTTGGGTTTTGCTGGGTTCTTGTTGGTCATCATGTTGAAAAAGTGTAAATTGTGGGTTTTGGAGAACATCAAGTAGGTTTAGTGTCGTTTTGGGGTGGATCTATGTTTTTGGGGGGATTTTCTTCCAGTTTTGGGGGTGATTCCGTTCTTGTTTGGGGTGTTTTTGACCCTTTTTGTGGTCTCCGTTGGGTTTTAGTTGGATTCTCGTTGGTCCTTAAGGTAAATGGGAGTGGATTGTGGGTTTTGAAGAAGATCAGGTGAGTTTAGGGTGGTTTTGCGGGGAAATTCATAGTGTTTGGTGTTTTTTCTTTTGATCCAGTTCTTTTTTGGGGTGTTTTTGAGGTGTTTTTGGGGTTTCCGTTGGGTTTCGTTGAGTTCCTAATGGGTTTTATGGTGGTTGGGAGTGGACATTTGGATTTGGAGAACATCAGGTACGTTTAGAGTGGTTTTGGGATTGGATCCGTGCTTTTTGGGGTTTTCTTTCGTTTTTGGGGGTGATCCTGTTCTTGTTTGGGGTGTTTTGGACGTGTTTTGGGTTCTCCGTTGGGTTTCGTTGGGTTTTCCGTGGTCATCATGTTGGAAAAGTGTAAATTGTGGGTTTTGGAGAACATGAGGTAGGTTTATGAGGACTTTTGGGGCAGATTCATGGTTTTTAGGGTTTTCTTCTGTTTTTTCTAGTGATCCCGTTCTTTTTTGGCATGTTTTTGACGTGTTTTGGGGTCTCCGTTGGGTTTTGCTGGGTTCTTGTTGGTCATCATGTTGGAAAAGTGTAAATTGCGGGTTTTGGAGAACATCAGGTAGGTTTAGTGTCGTTTTGGGGTGGATCTATGTTTTTGGGGGATTTTCTTCCAGTTTTGGGGGTGATTCCGTTCTTGTTTGGGGTGTTTTTGATGTGTTTTGGGTTCTCCGTTGGGTTTCGTTGGGTTTTCCGTTGGCATCATGGTGGAAAAGTGTAAATTGCGGGTTTTGGAGAACATCAGGTAGGTTTAGGGGGACTTTTGGGGTGGATTCATGGTATTTGGGTTTTTTTTCTGTTTTTCTGGGGTGATCCCTTTCTTTTTTGGTGTGTTTTTGATGTGTTTTGGGGTCTCCGTTGGGTTTTGTTGGGTTCTTGTTGGTCATCATGTTGGAAAAGTGTAAATTGCGGGTTTTGGAGAACATCAGGTAGGTTTAGTGTCGTTTTGGGGTGGATCTATGTTTTTGGGGGGATTTTCTTCCAGTTTTGGGGGTGATTCCGTTCTTGTTTGGGGTGTTTTCGACTTGTTTTGGGGTCTCCGTTGGGTTTTAGTTGGATTCTCGTTGGTCCTTAAGGTAAATGGGAGTGGATTGTGGGTTTTGAAGAAGATCAGGTGAGTTTAGGGTGGTTTTGCGGGGAAATTCATAGTGTTTGGTGTTTTTTCTTCTGATCCAGTTCTTTTTTGGGGTGTTTTTGAGGTGTTTTTGGGGTTTCCGTTGGGTTTCGTTGAGTTCCTAATGGGTTTTATGGTGGTTGGGAGTGGACATTTGGATTTGGAGAACATCAGGTACGTTTAGAGTGGTTTTGGGATTGGATCCGTGCTTTTTGGGGTTTTCTTTCGTTTTTGGGGGTGATCCTGTTCTTGTTTGGGGTGTTTTGGACGTGTTTTGGGTTCTCCGTTGGGTTTTGCTGGGTTCTTGTTGGTCATCATGTTGGAAAAGTGTAAATTGCGGGTTTTGGAGAACATCAGGTAGGTTTAGTGTCGTTTTGGGGTGGATCTATGTTTTTGGGGGATTTTCTTCCAGTTTTGGGGGTGATTCCGTTCTTGTTTGTGGTGTTTTTGATGTGTTTTGGGTTCTCCGTTGGGTTTCGTTGGGTTTTCCGTTGGCATCATGGTGGAAAAGTGTAAATTGTGGGTTTTGGAGAACATCAGGTAGGTTTAGGGGGACTTTTGGGGTGGATTCATGGTATTTGTTTTTTTTTTTCTGTTTTTCTGGGATGATCCCGTTCTTTTTTGGTGTGTTTTTGATGTGTTTTGGGGTCTCCGTTGGGTTTTGCTGGGTTCTTGTTGGTCATCATGTTGAAAAAGTGTAAATTGTGGGTTTTGGAGAACATCAAGTAGGTTTAGTGTCGTTTTGGGGTGGATCTATGTTTTTGGGGGGATTTTCTTCCAGTTTTGGGGGTGATTCCGTTCTTGTTTGGGGTGTTTTTGACCCTTTTTGTGGTCTCCGTTGGGTTTTAGTTGGATTCTCGTTGGTCCTTAAGGTAAATGGGAGTGGATTGTGGGTTTTGAAGAAGATCAGGTGAGTTTAGGGTGGTTTTGCGGGGAAATTCATAGTGTTTGGTGTTTTTTCTTTTGATCCAGTTCTTTTTTGGGGTGTTTTTGAGGTGTTTTTGGGGTTTCCGTTGGGTTTCGTTGAGTTCCTAATGGGTTTTATGGTGGTTGGGAGTGGACATTTGGATTTGGAGAACATCAGGTACGTTTAGAGTGGTTTTGGGATTGGATCCGTGCTTTTTGGGGTTTTCTTTCGTTTTTGGGGGTGATCCTGTTCTTGTTTGGGGTGTTTTGGACGTGTTTTGGGTTCTCCGTTGGGTTTTGCTGGGTTCTTGTTGGTCATCATGTTGGAAAAGTGTAAATTGTGGGTTTTGGAGAACATCAGGTAGGTTTAGTGTCGTTTTGGGGTGGATCTATGTTTTTGGGGGATTTTCTTCCAGTTTTGGGGGTGATTCCGTTCTTGTTTGTGGTGTTTTTGATGTGTTTTGGGTTCTCCGTTGGGTTTCGTTGGGTTTTCCGTTGGCATCATGGTGGAAAAGTGTAAATTGTGGGTTTTGGAGAACATCAGGTAGGTTTAGGGGGACTTTTGGGGTGGATTCATGGTATTTGTTTTTTTTTTTCTGTTTTTTCTGGGATGATCCCTTTCTTTTTTGGTGTGTTTTTGATGTGTTTTGGGGTCTCCGTTGGGTTTTGCTGGGTTCTTGTTGGTCATCATGTTGAAAAAGTGTAAATTGTGGGTTTTGGAGAACATCAAGTAGGTTTAGTGTCGTTTTGGGGTGGATCTATGTTTTTGGGGGGATTTTCTTCCAGTTTTGGGGGTGATTCCGTTCTTGTTTGGGGTGTTTTTGACCCTTTTTGTGGTCTCCGTTGGGTTTTAGTTGGATTCTCGTTGGTCCTTAAGGTAAATGGGAGTGGATTGTGGGTTTTGAAGAAGATCAGGTGAGTTTAGGGTGGTTTTGCGGGGAAATTCATAGTGTTTGGTGTTTTTTCTTTTGATCCAGTTCTTTTTTGGGGTGTTTTTGAGGTGTTTTTGGGGTTTCCGTTGGGTTTCGTTGAGTTCCTAATGGGTTTTATGGTGGTTGGGAGTGGACATTTGGATTTGGAGAACATCAGGTACGTTTAGAGTGGTTTTGGGATTGGATCCGTGCTTTTTGGGGTTTTCTTTCGTTTTTGGGGGTGATCCTGTTCTTGTTTGGGGTGTTTTGGACGTGTTTTGGGTTCTCCGTTGGGTTTTGCTGGGTTCTTGTTGGTCATCATGTTGGAAAAGTGTAAATTGTGGGTTTTGGAGAACATCAGGTAGGTTTAGTGTCGTTTTGGGGTGGATCTATGTTTTTGGGGGATTTTCTTCCAGTTTTGGGGGTGATTCCGTTCTTGTTTGTGGTGTTTTTGATGTGTTTTGGGTTCTCCGTTGGGTTTCGTTGGGTTTTCCGTTGGCATCATGGTGGAAAAGTGTAAATTGTGGGTTTTGGAGAACATCAGGTAGGTTTAGGGGGACTTTTGGGGTGGATTCATGGTATTTGTTTTTTTTTTTTCTGTTTTTTCTGGGATGATCCCTTTCTTTTTTGGTGTGTTTTTGATGTGTTTTGGGGTCTCCGTTGGGTTTTGCTGGGTTCTTGTTGGTCATCATGTTGAAAAAGTGTAAATTGTGGGTTTTGGAGAACATCAAGTAGGTTTAGTGTCGTTTTGGGGTGGATCTATGTTTTTGGGGGGATTTTCTTCCAGTTTTGGGGGTGATTCCGTTCTTGTTTGGGGTGTTTTTGACCCTTTTTGTGGTCTCCGTTGGGTTTTAGTTGGATTCTCGTTGGTCCTTAAGGTAAATGGGAGTGGATTGTGGGTTTTGAAGAAGATCAGGTGAGTTTAGGGTGGTTTTGCGGGGAAATTCATAGTGTTTGGTGTTTTTTCTTTTGATCCAGTTCTTTTTTGGGGTGTTTTTGAGGTGTTTTTGGGGTTTCCGTTGGGTTTCGTTGAGTTCCTAATGGGTTTTATGGTGGTTGGGAGTGGACATTTGGATTTGGAGAACATCAGGTACGTTTAGAGTGGTTTTGGGATTGGATCCGTGCTTTTTGGGGTTTTCTTTCGTTTTTGGGGGTGATCCTGTTCTTGTTTGGGGTGTTTTGGACGTGTTTTGGGTTCTCCGTTGGGTTTCGTTGGGTTTTCCGTGGTCATCATGGTGGAAAAGTGTAAATTGTGGGTTTTGGAGAACATGAGGTAGGTTTATGAGGACTTTTGGGGCAGATTCATGGTTTTTAGGGTTTTCTTCTGTTTTTTCTAGTGATCCCGTTCTTTTTTGGCATGTTTTTGACGTGTTTTGGGGTCTCCGTTGGGTTTCATTGGGTTTTTCGTGGTCATCATGTTGGAAAAGTGTAAATTGTGGTTTTTGGAGAACATCAGGTAGATTTAGGGTGTTTTTTGGTGGATCTATGGTTTTGGGGGATTTTGTTCCAGTTTTGGGATGATCCAATTCTTGTTTGGGGTGTTTTGGACGTGTTTTGGGTTCTCCGTTGGGTTTCGTTGGGTTTTCCGTGGTCATCATGGTGGAAAAGTGTAAATTGTGGGTTTTGGAGAACATCGGGTAGGTTTATGACGACTTCTGGGGCAGATTCATGGTTTTTAGGGTTTTCTTCTATTTTTTCTAGTGTTCCAGTTGTTTTCGGCGTGTTTTTGACGTGTTTTGGGGTTTCCGTTGGGTTTCGTTGAGTTCCTAATGGGTTTTATGGTGGTTGGGAGTGGACATTTGGATTTGGAGAACATCAGGTACGTTTAGAGTGGTTTTGGGATTGGATCCGTGCTTTTTGGGGTTTTCTTTCGTTTTTGGGGGTGATCCTGTTCTTGTTTGGGGTGTTTTGGACGTGTTTTGGGTTCTCCGTTGGGTTTCGTTGGGTTTTCCGTGGTCATCATGGTGGAAAAGTGTAAATTGTGGGTTTTGGAGAACATCAGGTAGGTTTATGAGGACTTTTGGGGCAGATTCATGGTTTTTAGGGTTTTCTTCTGTTTTTTTCTAGTGATCCCGTTCTTTTTTGGCATGTTTTTGACGTGTTTTGGGGTCTCCGTTGGGTTTTGCTGGGTTCTTGTTGGTCATCATGTTGGAAAAGTGTAAATTGCGGGTTTTGGAGAACATCAAGTAGGTTTAGTGTCGTTTTGGGGTGGATCTATGTTTTTGGGGGATTTTCTTCCAGTTTTGGGGGTGATTCCGTTCTTGTTTGGGGTGTTTTTGACCCTTTTTGTGGTCTCCGTTGGGTTTTAGTTGGATTCTCGTTGGTCCTTAAGGTAAATGGGAGTGGATTGTGGGTTTTGAAGAAGATCAGGTGAGTTTAGGGTGGTTTTGCGGGGAAATTCATAGTGTTTGGTGTTTTTTCTTTTGATCCAGTTCTTTTTTGGGGTGTTTTTGAGGTGTTTTTGGGGTTTCCGTTGGGTTTCGTTGAGTTCCTAATGGGTTTTATGGTGGTTGGGAGTGGACATTTGGATTTGGAGAACATCAGGTACGTTTAGAGTGGTTTTGGGATTGGATCCGTGCTTTTTGGGGTTTTCTTTCGTTTTTGGGGGTGATCCTGTTCTTGTTTGGGGTGTTTTGGACGTGTTTTGGGTTCTCCGTTGGGTTTTGCTGGGTTCTTGTTGGTCATCATGTTGGAAAAGTGTAAATTGCGGGTTTTGGAGAACATCAGGTAGGTTTAGTGTCGTTTTGGGGTGGATCTATGTTTTTGGGGGATTTTCTTCCAGTTTTGGGGGTGATTCCGTTCTTGTTTGTGGTGTTTTTGATGTGTTTTGGGTTCTCCGTTGGGTTTCGTTGGGTTTTCCGTTGGCATCATGGTGGAAAAGTGTAAATTGTGGGTTTTGGAGAACATCAGGTAGGTTTAGGGGGACTTTTGGGGTGGATTCATGGTATTTGTTTTTTTTTTTCTGTTTTTCTGGGATGATCCCGTTCTTTTTTGGTGTGTTTTTGATGTGTTTTGGGGTCTCCGTTGGGTTTTGCTGGGTTCTTGTTGGTCATCATGTTGAAAAAGTGTAAATTGTGGGTTTTGGAGAACATCAAGTAGGTTTAGTGTCGTTTTGGGGTGGATCTATGTTTTTGGGGGGATTTTCTTCCAGTTTTGGGGGTGATTCCGTTCTTGTTTGGGGTGTTTTTGACCCTTTTTGTGGTCTCCGTTGGGTTTTAGTTGGATTCTCGTTGGTCCTTAAGGTAAATGGGAGTGGATTGTGGGTTTTGAAGAAGATCAGGTGAGTTTAGGGTGGTTTTGCGGGGAAATTCATAGTGTTTGGTGTTTTTTCTTTTGATCCAGTTCTTTTTTGGGGTGTTTTTGAGGTGTTTTTGGGGTTTCCGTTGGGTTTCGTTGAGTTCCTAATGGGTTTTATGGTGGTTGGGAGTGGACATTTGGATTTGGAGAACATCAGGTACGTTTAGAGTGGTTTTGGGATTGGATCCGTGCTTTTTGGGGTTTTCTTTCGTTTTTGGGGGTGATCCTGTTCTTGTTTGGGGTGTTTTGGACGTGTTTTGGGTTCTCCGTTGGGTTTCGTTGGGTTTTCCGTGGTCATCATGGTGGAAAAGTGTAAATTGTGGGTTTTGGAGAACATGAGGTAGGTTTATGAGGACTTTTGGGGCAGATTCATGGTTTTTAGGGTTTTCTTCTGTTTTTTCTAGTGATCCCGTTCTTTTTTGGCATGTTTTTGACGTGTTTTGGGGTCTCCGTTGGGTTTCATTGGGTTTTTCGTGGTCATCATGTTGGAAAAGTGTAAATTGTGGTTTTTGGAGAACATCAGGTAGATTTAGGGTGTTTTTTGGTGGATCTATGGTTTTGGGGGATTTTGTTCCAGTTTTGGGATGATCCAATTCTTGTTTGGAGTGTTTTGGACGTGTTTTGGGTTCTCCGTTGGGTTTCGTTGGGTTTTCCGTGGTCATCATGGTGGAAAAGTGTAAATTGTGGGTTTTGGAGAACATCGGGTAGGTTTATGACGACTTCTGGGGCAGATTCATGGTTTTTAGGGTTTTCTTCTATTTTTTCTAGTGTTCCAGTTGTTTTCGGCGTGTTTTTGACGTGTTTTGGGGTTTCCGTTGGGTTTCGTTGAGTTCCTAATGGGTTTTATGGTGGTTGGGAGTGGACATTTGGATTTGGAGAACATCAGGTACGTTTAGAGTGGTTTTGGGATTGGATCCGTGCTTTTTGGGGGTTTCTTTCGTTTTTGGGGGTGATCCTGTTCTTGTTTGGGGTGTTTTGGACGTGTTTTGGGTTCTCCGTTGGGTTTCGTTGGGTTTTCCGTGGTCATCATGGTGGAAAAGTGTAAATTGTGGGTTTTGGAGAACATGAGGTAGGTTTATGAGGACTTTTGGGGCAGATTCATGGTTTTTAGGGTTTTCTTCTGTTTTTTCTAGTGATCCCGTTCTTTTTTGGCATGTTTTTGACGTGTTTTGGGGTCTCCGTTGGGTTTTGCTGGGTTCTTGTTGGTCATCATGTTGGAAAAGTGTAAATTGCGGGTTTTGGAGAACATCAGGTAGGTTTAGTGTCGTTTTGGGGTGGATCTATGTTTTTGGGGGATTTTCTTCCAGTTTTGGGGGTGATTCCGTTCTTGTTTGTGGTGTTTTTGATGTGTTTTGGGTTCTCCGTTGGGTTTCGTTGGGTTTTCCGTTGGCATCATGGTGGAAAAGTGTAAATTGCGGGTTTTGGAGAACATCAGGTAGGTTTAGGGGGACTTTTGGGGTGGATTCATGGTATTTGGTTTTTTTTTCTGTTTTTCTGGGGTGATCCCTTTCTTTTTTGGTGTGTTTTTGATGTGTTTTGGGGTCTCCGTTGGGTTTTGTTGGGTTCTTGTTGGTCATCATGTTGGAAAAGTGTAAATTGCGGGTTTTGGAGAACATCAGGTAGGTTTAGTGTCGTTTTGGGGTGGATCTATGTTTTTGGGGGGATTTTCTTCCAGTTTTGGGGGTGATTCCGTTCTTGTTTGGGGTGTTTTCGACTTGTTTTGGGGTCTCCGTTGGGTTTTAGTTGGATTCTCGTTGGTCCTTAAGGGAAATGGGAGTGGATTGTGGGTTTTGAAGAAGATCAGGTGAGTTTAGGGTGGTTTTGCGGGGAAATTCATAGTGTTTGGTGTTTTTTCTTCTGATTCAGTTCTTTTTTGGGGTGTTTTTGAGGTGTTTTTGGGGTTTCCGTTGGGTTTCGTTGAGTTCCTAATGGGTTTTATGGTGGTTGGGAGTGGACATTTGGATTTGGAGAACATCAGGTACGTTTAGAGTGGTTTTGGGATTGGATCCGTGCTTTTTGGGGTTTTCTTTCGTTTTTGGGGGTGATCCTGTTCTTGTTTGGGGTGTTTTGGACGTGTTTTGGGTTCTCCGTTGGGTTTTGCTGGGTTCTTGTTGGTCATCATGTTGGAAAAGTGTAAATTGCGGGTTTTGGAGAACATCAGGTAGGTTTAGTGTCGTTTTGGGGTGGATCTATGTTTTTGGGGGATTTTCTTCCAGTTTTGGGGGTGATTCCGTTCTTGTTTGTGGTGTTTTTGATGTGTTTTGTGTTCTCCGTTGGGTTTCGTTGGGTTTTCCGTTGGCATCATGGTGGAAAAGTGTAAATTGTGGGTTTTGGAGAACATCAGGTAGGTTTAGGGGGACTTTTGGGGTGGATTCATGGTATTTGTTTTTTTTTTTCTGTTTTTCTGGGATGATCCCGTTCTTTTTTGGTGTGTTTTTGATGTGTTTTGGGGTCTCCGTTGGGTTTTGCTGGGTTCTTGTTGGTCATCATGTTGAAAAAGTGTAAATTGTGGGTTTTGGAGAACATCAAGTAGGTTTAGTGTCGTTTTGGGGTGGATCTATGTTTTTGGGGGGATTTTCTTCCAGTTTTGGGGGTGATTCCGTTCTTGTTTGGGGTGTTTTTGACCCTTTTTGTGGTCTCCGTTGGGTTTTAGTTGGATTCTCGTTGGTCCTTAAGGTAAATGGGAGTGGATTGTGGGTTTTGAAGAAGATCAGGTGAGTTTAGGGTGGTTTTGCGGGGAAATTCATAGTGTTTGGTGTTTTTTCTTTTGATCCAGTTCTTTTTTGGGGTGTTTTTGAGGTGTTTTTGGGGTTTCCGTTGGGTTTCGTTGAGTTCCTAATGGGTTTTATGGTGGTTGGGAGTGGACATTTGGATTTGGAGAACATCAGGTACGTTTAGAGTGGTTTTGGGATTGGATCCGTGCTTTTTGGGGTTTTCTTTCGTTTTTGGGGGTGATCCTGTTCTTGTTTGGGGTGTTTTGGACGTGTTTTGGGTTCTCCGTTGGGTTTTGCTGGGTTCTTGTTGGTCATCATGTTGGAAAAGTGTAAATTGCGGGTTTTGGAGAACATCAGGTAGGTTTAGTGTCGTTTTGGGGTGGATCTATGTTTTTGGGGGATTTTCTTCCAGTTTTGGGGGTGATTCCGTTCTTGTTTGTGGTGTTTTTGACGTGTTTTGGGGTCTCCGTTGGGTTTCGTTGGGTTTTCCGTTGGCATCATGGTGGAAAAGTGTAAATTGTGGGTTTTGGAGAACATCAGGTAGGTTTAGGGGGACTTTTGGGGTGGATTCATGGTATTTGTTTTTTTTTTTCTGTTTTTCTGGGATGATCCCGTTCTTTTTTGGTGTGTTTTTGATGTGTTTTGGGGTCTCCGTTGGGTTTTGCTGGGTTCTTGTTGGTCATCATGTTGAAAAAGTGTAAATTGTGGGTTTTGGAGAACATCAAGTAGGTTTAGTGTCGTTTTGGGGTGGATCTATGTTTTTGGGGGGATTTTCTTCCAGTTTTGGGGGTGATTCCGTTCTTGTTTGGGGTGTTTTTGACCCTTTTTGTGGTCTCCGTTGGGTTTTAGTTGGATTCTCGTTGGTCCTTAAGGTAAATGGGAGTGGATTGTGGGTTTTGAAGAAGATCAGGTGAGTTTAGGGTGGTTTTGCGGGGAAATTCATAGTGTTTGGTGTTTTTTCTTTTGATCCAGTTCTTTTTTGGGGTGTTTTTGAGGTGTTTTTGGGGTTTCCGTTGGGTTTCGTTGAGTTCCTAATGGGTTTTATGGTGGTTGGGAGTGGACATTTGGATTTGGAGAACATCAGGTACGTTTAGAGTGGTTTTGGGATTGGATCCGTGCTTTTTGGGGTTTTCTTTCGTTTTTGGGGGTGATCCTGTTCTTGTTTGGGGTGTTTTGGACGTGTTTTGGGTTCTCCGTTGGGTTTCGTTGGGTTTTCCGTGGTCATCATGGTGGAAAAGTGTAAATTGTGGGTTTTGGAGAACATGAGGTAGGTTTATGAGGACTTTTGGGGCAGATTCATGGTTTTTAGGGTTTTCTTCTGTTTTTTTCTAGTGATCCCGTTCTTTTTTGGCATGTTTTTGACGTGTTTTGGGGTCTCCGTTGGGTTTCATTGGGTTTTTCGTGGTCATCATGTTGGAAAAGTGTAAATTGTGGTTTTTGGAGAACATCAGGTAGATTTAGGGTGTTTTTTGGTGGATCTATGGTTTTGGGGGATTTTGTTCCAGTTTTGGGATGATCCAATTCTTGTTTGGGGTGTTTTGGACGTGTTTTGGGTTCTCCGTTGGGTTTCGTTGGGTTTTCCGTGGTCATCATGGTGGAAAAGTGTAAATTGTGGGTTTTGGAGAACATCGGGTAGGTTTATGACGACTTCTGGGGCAGATTCATGGTTTTTAGGGTTTTCTTCTATTTTTTCTAGTGTTCCAGTTGTTTTCGGCGTGTTTTTGACGTGTTTTGGGGTTTCCGTTGGGTTTCGTTGAGTTCCTAATGGGTTTTATGGTGGTTGGGAGTGGACATTTGGATTTGGAGAACATCAGGTACGTTTAGAGTGGTTTTGGGATTGGATCCGTGCTTTTTGGGGGTTTCTTTCGTTTTTAGGGGTGATCCTGTTCTTGTTTGGGGTGTTTTGGACGTGTTTTGGGTTCTCCGTTGGGTTTCGTTGGGTTTTCCGTGGTCATCATGGTGGAAAAGTGTAAATTGTGGGTTTTGGAGAACATGAGGTAGGTTTATGAGGACTTTTGGGGCAGATTCATGGTTTTTAGGGTTTTCTTCTGTTTTTTTCTAGTGATCCCGTTCTTTTTTGGCATGTTTTTGACGTGTTTTGGGGTCTCCGTTGGGTTTTGCTGGGTTCTTGTTGGTCATCATGTTGGAAAAGTGTAAATTGTGGGTTTTGGAGAACATCAAGTAGGTTTAGTGTCGTTTTGGGGTGGATCTATGTTTTTGGGGGGATTTTCTTCCAGTTTTGGGGGTGATTCCGTTCTTGTTTGGGGTGTTTTTGACCCTTTTTGTGGTCTCCGTTGGGTTTTAGTTGGATTCTCGTTGGTCCTTAAGGTAAATGGGAGTGGATTGTGGGTTTTGAAGAAGATCAGGTGAGTTTAGGGTGGTTTTGCGGGGAAATTCATAGTGTTTGGTGTTTTTTCTTTTGATCCAGTTCTTTTTTGGGGTGTTTTTGAGGTGTTTTTGGGGTTTCCGTTGGGTTTCGTTGAGTTCCTAATGGGTTTTATGGTGGTTGGGAGTGGACATTTGGATTTGGAGAACATCAGGTACGTTTAGAGTGGTTTTGGGATTGGATCCGTGCTTTTTGGGGTTTTCTTTCGTTTTTGGGGGTGATCCTGTTCTTGTTTGGGGTGTTTTGGACGTGTTTTGGGTTCTCCGTTGGGTTTTGCTGGGTTCTTGTTGGTCATCATGTTGGAAAAGTGTAAATTGCGGGTTTTGGAGAACATCAGGTAGGTTTAGTGTCGTTTTGGGGTGGATCTATGTTTTTGGGGGATTTTCTTCCAGTTTTGGGGGTGATTCCGTTCTTGTTTGTGGTGTTTTTGACGTGTTTTGGGTTCTCCGTTGGGTTTCGTTGGGTTTTCCGTTGGCATCATGGTGGAAAAGGGTAAATTGTGGGTTTTGGAGAACATCAGGTAGGTTTAGGGGGACTTTTGGGGTGGATTCATGGTATTTGTTTTTTTTTTTCTGTTTTTCTGGGATGATCCCGTTCTTTTTTGGTGTGTTTTTGATGTGTTTTGGGGTCTCCGTTGGGTTTTGCTGGGTTCTTGTTGGTCATCATGTTGAAAAAGTGTAAATTGTGGGTTTTGGAGAACATCAAGTAGGTTTAGTGTCATTTTGGGGTGGATCTATGTTTTTGGGGGGATTTTCTTCCAGTTTTGGGGGTGATTCCGTTCTTGTTTGGGGTGTTTTTGACCCTTTTTGTGGTCTCCGTTGGGTTTTAGTTGGATTCTCGTTGGTCCTTAAGGTAAATGGGAGTGGATTGTGGGTTTTGAAGAAGATCAGGTGAGTTTAGGGTGGTTTTGCGGGGAAATTCATAGTGTTTGGTGTTTTTTCTTTTGATCCAGTTCTTTTTTGGGGTGTTTTTGAGGTGTTTTTGGGGTTTCCGTTGGGTTTCGTTGAGTTCCTAATGGGTTTTATGGTGGTTGGGAGTGGACATTTGGATTTGGAGAACATCAGGTACGTTTAGAGTGGTTTTGGGATTGGATCCGTGCTTTTTGGGGTTTTCTTTCGTTTTTGGGGGTGATCCTGTTCTTGTTTGGGGTGTTTTGGACGTGTTTTGGGTTCTCCGTTGGGTTTTGTTGGGTTCTTGTTGGTCATCATGTTGGAAAAGTGTAAATTGCGGGTTTTGGAGAACATCAGGTAGGTTTAGTGTCGTTTTGGGGTGGATCTATGTTTTTGGGGGATTTTCTTCCAGTTTTGGGGGTGATTCCGTTCTTGTTTGTGGTGTTTTTGACCCTTTTTGTGGTCTCCGTTGGGTTTTAGTTGGATTCTCGTTGGTCCTTAAGGTAAATGGGAGTGGATTGTGGGTTTTGAAGAAGATCAGGTGAGTTTAGGGTGGTTTTGCGGGGAAATTCATAGTGTTTGGTGTTTTTTCTTTTGATCCAGTTCTTTTTTGGGGTGTTTTTGAGGTGTTTTTGGGGTTTCCGTTGGGTTTCGTTGAGTTCCTAATGGGTTTTATGGTGGTTGGGAGTGGACATTTGGATTTGGAGAACATCAGGTACGTTTAGAGTGGTTTTGGGATTGGATCCGTGCTTTTTGGGGTTTTCTTTCGTTTTTGGGGGTGATCCTGTTCTTGTTTGGGGTGTTTTGGACGTGTTTTGGGTTCTCCGTTGGGTTTCGTTGGGTTTTCCGTGGTCATCATGGTGGAAAAGTGTAAATTGTGGGTTTTGGAGAACATGAGGTAGGTTTATGAGGACTTTTGGGGCAGATTCATGGTTTTTAGGGTTTTCTTCTGTTTTTTCTAGTGATCCCGTTCTTTTTTGGCATGTTTTTGACGTGTTTTGGGGTCTCCGTTGGGTTTCATTGGGTTTTTCGTGGTCATCATGTTGGAAAAGTGTAAATTGTGGTTTTTGGAAAACATCAGGTAGATTTAGGGTGTTTTTTGGTGGATCTATGGTTTTGGGGGATTTTGTTCCAGTTTTGGGATGATCCAATTCTTGTTTGGGGTGTTTTGGACGTGTTTTGGGTTCTCCGTTGGGTTTCGTTGGGTTTTCCGTGGTCATCATGGTGGAAAAGTGTAAATTGTGGGTTTTGGAGAACATCGGGTAGGTTTATGACGACTTCTGGGGCAGATTCATGGTTTTTAGGGTTTTCTTCTATTTTTTCTAGTGTTCCAGTTGTTTTCGGCGTGTTTTTGACGTGTTTTGGGGTTTCCGTTGGGTTTCGTTGAGTTCCTAATGGGTTTTATGGTGGTTGGGAGTGGACATTTGGATTTGGAGAACATCAGGTACGTTTAGAGTGGTTTTGGGATTGGATCCGTGCTTTTTGGGGGTTTCTTTCGTTTTTGGGGGTGATCCTGTTCTTGTTTGGGGTGTTTTGGACGTGTTTTGGGTTCTCCGTTGGGTTTCGTTGGGTTTTCCGTGGTCATCATGGTGGAAAAGTGTAAATTGTGGGTTTTGGAGAACATGAGGTAGGTTTATGAGGACTTTTGGGGCAGATTCATGGTTTTTAGGGTTTTCTTCTGTTTTTTCTAGTGATCCCGTTCTTTTTTGGCATGTTTTTGACGTGTTTTGGGGTCTCCGTTGGGTTTTGCTGGGTTCTTGTTGGTCATCATGTTGGAAAAGTGTAAATTGCGGGTTTTGGAGAACATCAGGTAGGTTTAGTGTCGTTTTGGGGTGGATCTATGTTTTTGGGGGATTTTCTTCCAGTTTTGGGGGTGATTCCGTTCTTGTTTGTGGTGTTTTTGATGTGTTTTGGGTTCTCCGTTGGGTTTCGTTGGGTTTTCCGTTGGCATCATGGTGGAAAAGTGTAAATTGCGGGTTTTGGAGAACATCAGGTAGGTTTAGGGGGACTTTTGGGGTGGATTCATGGTATTTGGTTTTTTTTTCTGTTTTTCTGGGGTGATCCCTTTCTTTTTTGGTGTGTTTTTGATGTGTTTTGGGGTCTCCGTTGGGTTTTGTTGGGTTCTTGTTGGTCATCATGTTGGAAAAGTGTAAATTGCGGGTTTTGGAGAACATCAGGTAGGTTTAGTGTCGTTTTGGGGTGGATCTATGTTTTTGGGGGGATTTTCTTCCAGTTTTGGGGGTGATTCCGTTCTTGTTTGGGGTGTTTTCGACTTGTTTTGGGGTCTCCGTTGGGTTTTAGTTGGATTCTCGTTGGTCCTTAAGGTAAATGGGAGTGGATTGTGGGTTTTGAAGAAGATCAGGTGAGTTTAGGGTGGTTTTGCGGGGAAATTCATAGTGTTTGGTGTTTTTTCTTTTGATCCAGTTCTTTTTTGGGGTGTTTTTGAGGTGTTTTTGGGGTTTCCGTTGGGTTTCGTTGAGTTCCTAATGGGTTTTATGGTGGTTGGGAGTGGACATTTGGATTTGGAGAACATCAGGTACGTTTAGAGTGGTTTTGGGATTGGATCCGTGCTTTTTGGGGTTTTCTTTCGTTTTTGGGGGTGATCCTGTTCTTGTTTGGGGTGTTTTGGACGTGTTTTGGGTTCTCCGTTGGGTTTTGCTGGGTTCTTGTTGGTCATCATGTTGGAAAAGTGTAAATTGCGGGTTTTGGAGAACATCAGGTAGGTTTAGTGTCGTTTTGGGGTGGATCTATGTTTTTGGGGGATTTTCTTCCAGTTTTGGGGGTGATTCCGTTCTTGTTTGTGGTGTTTTTGATGTGTTTTGGGTTCTCCGTTGGGTTTCGTTGGGTTTTCCGTTGGCATCATGGTGGAAAAGTGTAAATTGTGGGTTTTGGAGAACATCAGGTAGGTTTAGGGGGACTTTTGGGGTGGATTCATGGTATTTGTTTTTTTTTTTCTGTTTTTCTGGGATGATCCCGTTCTTTTTTGGTGTGTTTTTGATGTGTTTTGGGGTCTCCGTTGGGTTTTGCTGGGTTCTTGTTGGTCATCATGTTGAAAAAGTGTAAATTGTGGGTTTTGGAGAACATCAAGTAGGTTTAGTGTCGTTTTGGGGTGGATCTATGTTTTGGGGGGATTTTCTTCCAGTTTTGGGGGTGATTCCGTTCTTGTTTGGGGTGTTTTTGACCCTTTTTGTGGTCTCCGTTGGGTTTTAGTTGGATTCTCGTTGGTCCTTAAGGTAAATGGGAGTGGATTGTGGGTTTTGAAGAAGATCAGGTGAGTTTAGGGTGGTTTTGCGGGGAAATTCATAGTGTTTGGTGTTTTTTCTTCTGATCCAGTTCTTTTTTGGGGTGTTTTTGAGGTGTTTTTGGGGTTTCCGTTGGGTTTCGTTGAGTTCCTAATGGGTTTTATGGTGGTTGGGAGTGGACATTTGGATTTGGAGAACATCAGGTACGTTTAGAGTGGTTTTGGGATTGGATCCGTGCTTTTTGGGGTTTTCTTTCGTTTTTGGGGGTGATCCTGTTCTTGTTTGGGGTGTTTTGGACGTGTTTTGGGTTCTCCGTTGGGTTTTGCTGGGTTCTTGTTGGTCATCATGTTGGAAAAGTGTAAATTGCGGGTTTTGGAGAACATCAGGTAGGTTTAGTGTCGTTTTGGGGTGGATCTATGTTTTTGGGGGATTTTCTTCCAGTTTTGGGGGTGATTCCGTTCTTGTTTGTGGTGTTTTTGATGTGTTTTGGGTTCTCCGTTGGGTTTCGTTGGGTTTTCCGTTGGCATCATGGTGGAAAAGTGTAAATTGTGGGTTTTGGAGAACATCAGGTAGGTTTAGGGGGACTTTTGGGGTGGATTCATGGTATTTGTTTTTTTTTTCTGTTTTTCTGGGATGATCCCGTTCTTTTTTGGTGTGTTTTTGATGTGTTTTGGGGTCTCCGTTGGGTTTTGCTGGGTTCTTGTTGGTCATCATGTTGAAAAAGTGTAAATTGTGGGTTTTGGAGAACATCAAGTAGGTTTAGTGTCGTTTTGGGGTGGATCTATGTTTTTGGGGGGATTTTCTTCCAGTTTTGGGGGTGATTCCGTTCTTGTTTGGGGTGTTTTTGACCCTTTTTGTGGTCTCCGTTGGGTTTTAGTTGGATTCTCGTTGGTCCTTAAGGTAAATGGGAGTGGATTGTGGGTTTTGAAGAAGATCAGGTGAGTTTAGGGTGGTTTTGCGGGGAAATTCATAGTGTTTGGTGTTTTTTCTTTTGATCCAGTTCTTTTTTGGGGTGTTTTTGAGGTGTTTTTGGGGTTTCCGTTGGGTTTCGTTGAGTTCCTAATGGGTTTTATGGTGGTTGGGAGTGGACATTTGGATTTGGAGAACATCAGGTACGTTTAGAGTGGTTTTGGGATTGGATCCGTGCTTTTTGGGGTTTTCTTTCGTTTTTGGGGGTGATCCTGTTCTTGTTTGGGGTGTTTTGGACGTGTTTTGGGTTCTCCGTTGGGTTTTGCTGGGTTCTTGTTGGTCATCATGTTGGAAAAGTGTAAATTGCGGGTTTTGGAGAACATCAGGTAGGTTTAGTGTCGTTTTGGGTGGATCTATGTTTTTGGGGGATTTTCTTCCAGTTTTGGGGGTGATTCCGTTCTTGTTTGTGGTGTTTTTGATGTGTTTTGGGTTCTCCGTTGGGTTTCGTTGGGTTTTCCGTTGGCATCATGGTGGAAAAGTGTAAATTGTGGGTTTTGGAGAACATCAGGTAGGTTTAGGGGGACTTTTGGGGTGGATTCATGGTATTTGTTTTTTTTTTTCTGTTTTTTTCTGGGATGATCCCGTTCTTTTTTGGTGTGTTTTTGATGTGTTTTGGGGTCTCCGTTGGGTTTTGCTGGGTTCTTGTTGGTCATCATGTTGAAAAAGTGTAAATTGTGGGTTTTGGAGAACATCAAGTAGGTTTAGTGTCGTTTTGGGGTGGATCTATGTTTTTGGGGGATTTTTCTTCCAGTTTTGGGGGTGATTCCGTTCTTGTTTGGGGTGTTTTTGACCCTTTTTGTGGTCTCCGTTGGGTTTTAGTTGGATTCTCGTTGGTCCTTAAGGTAAATGGGAGTGGATTGTGGGTTTTGAAGAAGATCAGGTGAGTTTAGGGTGGTTTTGCGGGGAAATTCATAGTGTTTGGTGTTTTTTCTTTTGATCCAGTTCTTTTTTTGGGGTGTTTTTGAGGTGTTTTTGGGGTTTCCGTTGGGTTTCGTTTGAGTTCCTAATGGGTTTTATGGTGGTTGGGAGTGGACATTTGGATTTGGAGAACATCAGGTACGTTTAGAGTGGTTTTGGGATTGGATCCGTGCTTTTTGGGGTTTTCTTTCGTTTTTGGGGGTGATCCTGTTCTTGTTTGGGGTGTTTTGGACGTGTTTTGGGTTCTCCGTTGGGTTTCGTTGGGTTTTCCGTGGTCATCATGGTGGAAAAGTGTAAATTGTGGGTTTTGGAGAACATCAGGTAGGTTTATGAGGACTTTTGGGGCAGATTCATGGTTTTTAGGGTTTTCTTCTGTTTTTTTCTAGTGATCCCGTTTCTTTTTTGGCATGTTTTTGACGTGTTTTGGGGTCTCCGTTGGGTTTCATTGGGTTTTCGTGGTCATCATGTTGGAAAAGTGTAAATTGTGGTTTTTGGAGAACATCAGGTAGATTTAGGGTGTTTTTTGGTGGATCTATGGTTTTGGGGGATTTTGTTCCAGTTTTGGGATGATCCAATTCTTGTTTGGGGTGTTTTGGACGTGTTTTGGGTTCTCCGTTGGGTTTCGTTGGGTTTTCCGTGGTCATCATGGTGGAAAAGTGTAAATTGTGGGTTTTGGAGAACATCGGGTAGGTTTATGACGACTTCTGGGGCAGATTCATGGTTTTTAGGGTTTTCTTCTATTTTTTCTAGTGTTCCAGTTGTTTTCGGCGTGTTTTTGACGTGTTTTGGGGTTTCCGTTGGGTTTCGTTGAGTTCCTAATGGGTTTTATGGTGGTTGGGAGTGGACATTTGGATTTGGAGAACATCAGGTACGTTTAGAGTGGTTTTGGGATTGGATCCGTGCTTTTTGGGGGTTTCTTTCGTTTTTAGGGGTGATCCTGTTCTTGTTTGGGGTGTTTTGGACGTGTTTTGGGTTCTCCGTTGGGTTTCGTTGGGTTTTCCGTGGTCATCATGGTGGAAAAGTGTAAATTGTGGGTTTTGGAGAACATCAGGTAGGTTTATGAGGACTTTTGGGGCAGATTCATGGTTTTTAGGGTTTTCTTCTGTTTTTTTCTAGTGATCCCGTTCTTTTTTGGCATGTTTTTGACGTGTTTTGGGGTCTCCGTTGGGTTTTGCTGGGTTCTTGTTGGTCATCATGTTGGAAAAGTGTAAATTGCGGGTTTTGGAGAACATCAAGTAGGTTTAGTGTCGTTTTGGGGTGGATCTATGTTTTTGGGGGGATTTTCTTCCAGTTTTGGGGGTGATTCCGTTCTTGTTTGGGGTGTTTTTGACCCTTTTTGTGGTCTCCGTTGGGTTTTAGTTGGATTCTCGTTGGTCCTTAAGGTAAATGGGAGTGGATTGTGGGTTTTGAAGAAGATCAGGTGAGTTTAGGGTGGTTTTGCGGGGAAATTCATAGTGTTTGGTGTTTTTTCTTTTGATCCAGTTCTTTTTTGGGGTGTTTTTGAGGTGTTTTTGGGTTTCCGTTGGGTTTCGTTGAGTTCCTAATGGGTTTTATGGTGGTTGGGAGTGGACATTTGGATTTGGAGAACATCAGGTACGTTTAGAGTGGTTTTGGGATTGGATCCGTGCTTTTTGGGGTTTTCTTTCGTTTTTGGGGGTGATCCTGTTCTTGTTTGGGGTGTTTTGGACGTGTTTTGGGTTCTCCGTTGGGTTTTGCTGGGTTCTTGTTGGTCATCATGTTGGAAAAGTGTAAATTGCGGGTTTTGGAGAACATCAGGTAGGTTTAGTGTCGTTTTGGGGTGGATCTATGTTTTTGGGGGATTTTCTTCCAGTTTTGGGGGTGATTCCGTTCTTGTTTGTGGTGTTTTTGACGTGTTTTGGGTTCTCCGTTGGGTTTCGTTGGGTTTTCCGTTGGCATCATGGTGGAAAAGTGTAAATTGTGGGTTTTGGAGAACATCAGGTAGGTTTAGGGGGACTTTTGGGGTGGATTCATGGTATTTGTTTTTTTTTTTCTGTTTTTCTGGGATGATCCCGTTCTTTTTTGGTGTGTTTTTGATGTGTTTTGGGGTCTCCGTTGGGTTTTGCTGGGTTCTTGTTGGTCATCATGTTGAAAAAGTGTAAATTGTGGGTTTTGGAGAACATCAAGTAGGTTTAGTGTCGTTTTGGGGTGGATCTATGTTTTTGGGGGGATTTTCTTCCAGTTTTGGGGGTGATTCCGTTCTTGTTTGGGGTGTTTTTGACCCTTTTTGTGGTCTCCGTTGGGTTTTAGTTGGATTCTCGTTGGTCCTTAAGGTAAATGGGAGTGGATTGTGGGTTTTGAAGAAGATCAGGTGAGTTTAGGGTGGTTTTGCGGGGAAATTCATAGTGTTTGGTGTTTTTTCTTTTGATCCAGTTCTTTTTTGGGGTGTTTTTGAGGTGTTTTTGGGGTTTCCGTTGGGTTTCGTTGAGTTCCTAATGGGTTTTATGGTGGTTGGGAGTGGACATTTGGATTTGGAGAACATCAGGTACGTTTAGAGTGGTTTTGGGATTGGATCCGTGCTTTTTGGGGTTTTCTTTCGTTTTTGGGGGTGATCCTGTTCTTGTTTGGGGTGTTTTGGACGTGTTTTGGGTTCTCCGTTGGGTTTTGTTGGGTTCTTGTTGGTCATCATGTTGGAAAAGTGTAAATTGCGGGTTTTGGAGAACATCAGGTAGGTTTAGTGTCGTTTTGGGGTGGATCTATGTTTTTGGGGGATTTTCTTCCAGTTTTGGGGGTGATTCCGTTCTTGTTTGTGGTGTTTTTGATGTGTTTTGGGTTCTCCGTTGGGTTTCGTTGGGTTTTCCGTTGGCATCATGGTGGAAAAGTGTAAATTGTGGGTTTTGGAGAACATCAGGTAGGTTTAGGGGGACTTTTGGGGTGGATTCATGGTATTTGTTTTTTTTTTTCTGTTTTTTCTGGGATGATCCCGTTCTTTTTTGGTGTGTTTTTGATGTGTTTTGGGGTCTCCGTTGGGTTTTGCTGGGTTCTTGTTGGTCATCATGTTGAAAAAGTGTAAATTGTGGGTTTTGGAGAACATCAAGTAGGTTTAGTGTCGTTTTGGGGTGGATCTATGTTTTTGGGGGGATTTTCTTCCAGTTTTGGGGGTGATTCCGTTCTTGTTTGGGGTGTTTTTGACCCTTTTTGTGGTCTCCGTTGGGTTTTAGTTGGATTCTCGTTGGTCCTTAAGGTAAATGGGAGTGGATTGTGGGTTTTGAAGAAGATCAGGTGAGTTTAGGGTGGTTTTGCGGGGAAATTCATAGTGTTTGGTGTTTTTTCTTTTGATCCAGTTCTTTTTTGGGGTGTTTTTGAGGTGTTTTTGGGGTTTCCGTTGGGTTTCGTTGAGTTCCTAATGGTTTTATGGTGGTTGGGAGTGGACATTTGGATTTGGAGAACATCAGGTACGTTTAGAGTGGTTTTGGGATTGGATC
>NW_028137007.1:0-22500 GCF_965140915.1 Aythya marila | reverse complement strand
AAGTTTACGGTTAGTTTTAGAGTTAGTGATACATTTATTTTTTGGTTATACTGTAGGATCTGTTAGGGATAGGGTTAGGGTTAGAGTAAGGGTTAGGGTTATTGTTAGGGTTAGGGTTTTGTGAGGGTTAGCGTTAGGCTTAGGGTTAGGGTTTCGTCCGGGTTAGGGTTATGGCCAGGGTTAGGTTTAGGGTTAGGGTTAGGATTAGTGTTATGGTTAGGGTTAGTGTTCTTTTAGGGTTAGGGCTAGGGTTAGGGTTTTGTTAGGGTTAGCGTTAGGCATAGGGTTAGTGTTCCGTTAGGGTTAGGTTTAGGGTTAGGGTTAAGTTTGGGTTTAGGTTTAGCGTTAGGATTAGAGTTAGGGTTAGGATTACGGTTCGGCTTAGGTTTTGGTTAGGGTTAGGGTTTTGTTAGTGTTAGGGTTAGGGTTAGGGTTAGGGTTAGGGTTAGTTTAGGTTTAGGTTTAGGGTTAGGGTTAGGGTTAGGGTTAGTATTAGGTTTAGGTTTAGCGTTAGGGTTAGAGTTAGGGTTAGGATTAGGGTTAGGGTTTGGTTTAGGCCTTGGGTTAGGTTTATGGTTAGGGTTAGGGTTAGGTTTAGGTTTAGGGTTAGGGTTAGGGTTAGGTTTAAGCCTTGGGTTAGGTTTAGGGTTAGGGTTAGGGTTAGGGTTTTGGTTACTGTTAGGTTTAGGGTTAGGTTTAGGGTTAAGGTTAGGTTTATGTTAGGGTTTCGGTTAGGGTTAGGATTAGGGTTTGGTTAGGGTTAGGGTTAGGGTTCTCTTAGGGTTAGGGTTAGAGTTAGGGTTAGGGTTATGATTAGGGTTAGGGGTAGGGTTAGGGTTAGGGTTAGAGTTAATGTTCTCTTAGGGTTTTGGTTATGGTTAGGGTTACGGTTTGGGTTATGGTTCTCTTCAGGTTAGGGTTAGGGTTAGGGTTAGGGTTAGGGTTAGGGTTAGGGTTAAGGTTAGGGTTAGGGTTAGGGTTATGGTTAGGGTTAGTGTTCTCTTAGGGTTAGGGTTAGGGTTAGGGTTAGGGTTAGGGTTAGGGTTAGGTTTATGGTTAGGGTTAGGGTTAGGGTTCTCTTAGGGTTAGGGTTCTCTTAGGGTTATGGTTAGGGTTAGGGCTAGGGTTAGTGTTAGGGTTAGGGTTAGGATTAGGGTTAGGTTACGGTTAGGATTAGGTTTAGGGTTAGGGTTAGGGTTGAGGTTAGAGTTCTCTTAGGGTTAGGGTTAGTGTTCTCTTAGGGTTAGGGTTAGGGTTCTCTTAGGGTTAGGGTTAGGGTTAGGGTTAGGGTTAGGGTTAGGGTAAGGGTAAGGGTTAGGGTTAGGGTTAGGATTAGGGTTAGGGTTAGGGTTAGTTTTCTCTTAGGTTTAGGGTTAGGGTTAGGGTTAGGGTTAGGGTTAGGGTTAGGGTTAGGGTTAGGGTTACCGTTAGGGTTAGGGTTAGGGTTAGGGTTAGGGTTAGGGTTAGGGTTAGGGTTAGGGTTAGGGTTACGGTTAGGGTTAGGGATAGGATTAGGGTTAGGGATAGTGTTCTCTTAGGTTTAGGGTTACGTTTATGGTAAGGGTTAGGGTTATGGTTAGGGTTAGGGTTATTGTTAGGATTAGGGTTTTCTGAGGGTTAGCGTTAGGCTTAGGGTTAGGGTTTCATTAGGGGTCGGGTTATGGCAAGGGTTAGGGTTAGGGTCAGGGTTAGGGTTAGGGTTAGGGTTGGGGTTAGCGTTAGGGTTAGGTTTAGGGTTCTCTTAGGGTTAGGGTTAGGGTTAGGGTTAGGGTTAGGATTAGGGTTAGGGTTAGGGTAAGGTATAGGTTTAGGGTTAGGGTTAGGGTTAGGGTAAGGGTTAGGGTTAGGGTTAGGGTTAGGGTTAGGGTTAGGGTTAGGGTTAGGGTTAGGGTAAGGGTTAGGGTTAGGGTTAGGGTTAGGGTTAGGGTTAGGGTTAGGGTTAGGGTTAGGGTTAGGGTTAGGGTTAAGGTTAGGGTTAGGGTAAGGGTTTGGGTTAGAGTTAGTGTTAGGTTTAGGGTTACGGTTGGGGTTAGGGTTCTCTTAGGGTTAGGGTTAGGGTTAGGGTTAGCGTTAGGGTTAGGGTTAGGGTTACGGTTAGGGTTAGTGTTCTCTTAGGGTTAGGGTTAGGGTTAGGGTTAGGGTTAGCGTTAGGGTTAGGGTTAGGGTTACGGTTAGGGTTAGTGTTCTCTTAGGGTTAGGGTTAGGGTTAGGGTTAGGGTTAGGGTTAGGGTTAGGGTTAGTGTTCTCTTAGGGTTAGGGTTAAGGTTAGGGTTAGGGTTAGGGTTAGGGTTCTCTTAGGGTTAGGGTTCTCTTAGGGTTAGGGTTAGGTTAGGGTTAGGATTAGGTTTAGGGTTAGGGTTAGGGTTGAGGTTAGAGTTCTCTTAGGGTTAGGGTTAGTGTTCTCTTAGGGTTAGGGTTAGGGTTCTCTTAGGGTTAGGGTTAGGGTTAGGGTTAGGTTTAGTGTTAGGGTTAGGGTTAGGGTTAGGGTTAGGGTTCAGGTTAGGGTTAGGGTTAGGATTAGGGATAGGGTTAGGGTTTGGGTTAGGGTTAGCGTAATGGTTAGGTGTAGCGTTAGTGTTAGCGTTCTCTTAGGGTTAGGGTTAGGGTTAGGGTTAGGGTTAGGGTTAGGGTTAGGGTTAGGGTTAGGTTTAGGATTATTGTTCTCTTAGGGTTAGGGTTAGGGTTTGGGTTCTCTTAGGGTTAGGGTTAGGGTTAGGGTTAGGGTTAGGGTTAGGGTTAGGGTTAGGGTTAGGATTATTGTTCTCTTAGGGTTAGGGTTAGGGTTAGGGTTCTCTTAGGGTTAGTGTTACGGTTAGGGTTAGGGTTAGGGTTACGATTATGTTTTGGGTTAGGGTTAGCGTTAAGTTTAGGGTTAGGATTATGTTTAGGCTTAGGATTAGGGTTACGGTTATGTTAAGGTCAGTGTTAGGGTAAGGGTTAGGGATAGGTTTAGGGTAAGTGTTAGGGTTAGGGTTAAGTTTACGGTTAGTTTTAGAGTTAGTGATACATTTATTTTTTGGTTATACTGTGGGATCTGTTAGGGATAGGGTTAGGGTTAGAGTAAGGGTTAGGGTTATTGTTAGGGTTAGGGTTTTGTGAGGGTTAGCGTTAGGCTTAGGGTTAGGGTTTCGTTCGGGTTAGGGTTATGGCCAGGGTTAGGTTTAGGGTTAGGGTTAGGATTAGTGTTATGGTTAGGGTTAGTGTTCTTTTAGGGTTAGGGCTAGGGTTAGGGTTTTGTTAGGGTTAGCATTAGGCATAGGGTTAGTGTTCCGTTAGGGTTAGGTTTAGGGTTAGGGTTAAGTTTGGGTTTAGGTTTAGCGTTAGGATTAGAGTTAGGGTTAGGATTACGGTTCGGCTTAGGTTTTGGTTAGGGTTAGGGTTTTGTTAGTGTTAGGGTTAGGGTTAGGGTTAGGGTTAGGGTTAGGTTTAGGTTTAGGGTTAGGGTTAGGGTTAGGGTTAGGGTTAGTATTAGGTTTAGGTTTAGCGTTAGGGTTAGAGTTAGGGTTAGGGTTAGGGTTAGGGTTTGGTTTAGGCCTTGGGTTAGGTTTATGGTTAGGGTTAGGGTTAGGGTTAGGTTTAGGTTTAGGGTTAGGGTTAGGGTTAGGTTTAGGCCTTGGGTTAGGTTTAGGGTTAGGGTTAGGGTTTTGGTTACTGTTAGGTTTAGGGTTAGGTTTAGGGTTAAGGTTAGGTTTATGTTAGGGTTTCGGTTAGGGTTAGGATTAGGGTTTGGTTAGGGTTAGGGTTAGGGTTAGGGTTTGGGTTAGGGTTAGGGTTAGGGTTATTGTTAGGTTTAGGGTTAAGGTTAGGGTTAGTGTTAGGGTTACGGTTAGGTTAGGATTAGGGTTAGGGTTAGGGTTAGGTTTAGGTTTCTCTTAGGTTTAGGGTTAGAGATAGGGTTAGGGTTAGGGTTAGGGTTAGGATTAGGGTTAGGGTTAGGGTTAGGGTTAGGGTTAGGTTAGGGTTAGGGTTAGGGTTAGGTTTAGGGTTAGGTTTAGGGTTAGGGTTAGGGTTAGGGTTAGGGTTAGGGTTAGGGTTAAGGTTAGGGTTAGGGTTAGGGTTAGGGTTAGGGTTAGGGTTAGGTTTCTCTTAGGTTTAGGGTTAGAGATAGGGTTAGGGTTAGGGTTAGGGTTAGGGTTAGGGTTAGGATTAGGGTTAGGGTTAGGGTTAGGGTTATTGTTAGGGTTACGTTTAGGGTTAAGGTTAGGGTTAGGGTTAGGGTTAGGGTTAGGGTTAGGGTTAGGGTTAGGGTTAGGGTTAGGGTTAGGGTTAGGGTTAAGGTTAGGGTTAGGGTTAGGATTAGGGTTTTGTTAGGGTTAGGGTTATGGTTAGTTTTTTTACGGTTAGGGTTAGGGTTAGGTTTAAGGTTAGGTGTAGGGTTAGAGTTAGGGTTAGGGTTTGGTTTAGGGTTACGGTTATGGTTATGGTTAGGGTTAAGTTTATGGTCAGGTTTAGTATTATGGTTAGGGTTAGGGTTTGGGTAGAGTTAGCGTTAGGATTAGGGTTATGGGTAGGGTTTGGTTTCAGGTTTAGGTTTAGGTTTTGGGTTTTGTTTGGGTTAGGGTTATGGTTAGGGTTAGGTTTAGGGTTAGGTTTAGGGTTAGTGTTAGGGGAAGTGTTAGGGTTAGGGTCAGCATTAGGGTTACGATGTAGGTTTAGGTTTAGGTTTAGGGTGAGACTTAAGGTTAGGTTTATGTTAGGTTTATGGTTAGATTTTGGATTAGGGTTAGGTTTAGGGTAAGGTTTAGGTTTTAGTGTTAGGGTTAGTGTTACGGTTAGGGTTAGGGTTAGCGTTAGGCTTAGGGTTAGGATTAGGTTTAGGTTTAGGATTGGGGTTAGGGTTATGTTAGGGTTAGGGTTAGGATTAGGGTTAGGGTTAGGGTTAGGTTTATGGTTAGGTTTAGGTTTAGGGGAAGTGTTAGGTTTAGGGTTAGGGTTATTGTTAGGTTTAGGTTGAGACTTAAGGTTAGGTTTATGTTAGGTTTGGGGTTAGATTTAGGATTAGGGTTAGGGTTAGGGTTAGGGTTAGGGTTCAGGTACGGTTAGGTTTAGGGTTACGGTTAGGGTTAGGGTTAGGGTTAGCCTTAAACTTAGGGTTAGGTTTAGGTTTAGTCTTAGGATTAGGGTTAGGTTTATGTTAGTGTTAGGGTTAGGGTTAGGGTTATGGTTAGGTTTAGGGTCAGGGTTAGGGTTAGGGTTAGGTTAAGGGTTAGGGTTAGGGTTAGGTAAGGATTAAGGTTATGGTTAGTGTTACGGTTAGGGTTAGGTTTAGGGTTAGGTTTCGGTTAGGGTTAGGTTTAGTGTTCTTTTATGTTTAGGGTTAGGGTTACGGTTAGGTTAGGGTTATGGTTAGATTTAGCGTTAGGTCTAGGGTTAGTGTTGGGTTATGTTAACGGTTAGGGTTATTTTTAGTGTTAGGTTTAGGTTTAGGGTTAGGGTTAAGGTTAGGTTTATTGTTAGGGTTTTGTTAGGGTTAGGGTTAGGGTTAAGGTTAGGGTTAGGGTTAGGGTTAGGGTTAGGGTTAGGCCTTGGGTTAGGGTTAGGGTTATGGTTAGGGTTAGGGTTAGGGTTAGGTTTATGGTTACGGTTAGGATATGGTTAGGGTTAGGGTTAGATTTAGCATAATGGCTATGGTTAGTTTTGCTTTATGTTCACAATTAGGGTTATGTTTAGGGTTAGGGTTAGGTTTACGGTTAGGGTTACGGTTAGGGTTAGGTTTAGGTTTAGGGTTAGGGTTAGGGTTAGGTTTAGGGTTAGGTCTAGGGTTAGTGTTGGGTTATGTTCACATTTATGGTTATGTTTAGGGCTAGGGTTTGGGTTAGGGTTAGGGTTAGGTTTATGGTTACGGTTAGGTTATGGTTAGGGTTAGGGTTAGATTTAGCGTAAGGGCTATGGTTAGTGTTGCTTTATGTTCACGGTTAGGGTTATGTTTAGGGTTAGTGTTAGGTTTACGGTTAGGGATAGGGTAAGGGTTAGGTTTAGGGTTAGGGCTAGGGTTAGTGTTGGGTTATGTTCACGGTTAGGGTTAGGTTTAGGGTTACGGTTACGTTTAGGGTTAGGGTTGTGGTTCGGGTTATGTTTTGTTTTGGTTAGGGTTAGGGTTAGGTTTAGCATTAGGTGTAGTGTTAGAGTTAGTGTTAGGGTTAGGGTTAGGGTTAGGGGAAGTGTTATGTTTAGGGTGAGGGTTATGGTTAGGTTTAGGTTTAGGTTTAGGTTGAGGTTATGGTTAGGTTTATCTCAGGGTTAGGGTTAGATTTAGGAATAGGATTAGGGTTAGGGTTAGGGTTAGGGTTAGCGTTAGGGTTAGGGTTAGGTTTAGGGTTAGGGTTGGGGTACAGTTAGGGTTAGGGTTACGGTTAGGTTTAGGTTTAGGGTTCGGGTTAGCTTTAAGCTTAGGGTTAGGATTAGGTTTAGGTTTAGGATTAGAGTTAGGGTTATATTAGGGTTAGGGTAAGGGTTAGGGTTACGTTTAGGACTAGTGTTATTGTTAGGGTTAGGCTTAGGGTTACTGTTACGGTTAGGGTTAGTTTTATTGTTATTGTTTTCTTAGGTTTAGAATTTGGTTTCGGGTTAAGGTTAGGACTATATTATGGTTAGGGTTAGGGTTAGGGTTAGGGTTAGGGTTAGGGTTAGGGTAAGGGTTAGGGTTAGGGTTACCGTTAGGGTTAGGGTGAGGGTTAGGGTTAGGGTTATGGTTAGGGTTAGGGTTAGGTTTAGGGTTAGGGTTATGTGTAGGATTAGGGTTAGGGTTAGGGTTAGGGTTAGGGTTAGGGTTAGGGTTAGGGTTAGGGTTATGTTTACGATTTGGTTATGTTTAGAGTTAGATATAGGGTTAGGGCTAGGGTTAGTGTTGGGTTATGTTCACGGTTAGGGATATTGTTAGGGTTAGGGTTAGGGTTAGGTTTAAGTTTAGCGTTAGGGTTAGTGTTAAGTTTAGCGTTAGGGTTAGGGTTAGCATTATCATTAGTCTTAGGTATAATGTTAGGTTTAGGGTTAGGGTTTTGTTAGGGTTAGGGTTACGGTTAGTGTTAGTGATACGGTTAGGTTTACGTTTAGGTTTAGGTTTTTGTTACGGTTAGGTTTAGGGTTAGGGTTAGGGTTAGGGGTAGGGTTAGGGTTAGGGTTAGGGTTAGGGTTAAGTGTTATGTTTAGGGTTAGGGTTAGGGTTACGGTTAGGGTTAGGGTTAGTGTTAGTGTTAGGGTTAAGGATAGGATTAGGGTTACGTTTAGCATTTGGGTTAGCGTTAGGGTTAGGGTTAGGGTTAGGATTAGGGTTAGGGTTACGGTTAGGGTTAGGGTTAGGTTTAGGGTTAGGGTTAGGGTAACGGTTAAGGTTAGGGGTAGGTTTAGCGTTAGGTTACGGTAGGGTTAGGGGTAGGTTAGCGTTAGGGTTAGGGTTAGGGTTAGGATTAGGGTTAGGGTTATGTTATGGTTAGGGTTAGGTTTAGGGTTAGGGTTAGGGTTACGGTTGGGGTTACGGTTAGTGTTAGGGTTAGGGTAATATTTGGGTTAGGGTTAATGTTAGGGTTTGGTTTAGGGTTAGGGTTGTGTTATCTTCAGGGTTAGGGTTAGGGTTATGGTTACCGTTAAGTTTAGGGTTACGGCTAGGGTTAGGGTTACGGTTAGGGTGATTGTTAGGGTTAGGCTTAGTGTTCAGTTAGGGTTAGGTTTAGGATTAGAGTTAGGGTTAGGGTTAGCGTTAGGTTTAGGTTTAAGATTACAGTTAAACTTAGGTTTAGGGTTAGGGTTAGGATTAGGGAAATGTTTAGGGTTAGGGTTAGGGTTAGGGTTAGGGTTAGCGTTAGGGTTAGGTTTAGGTTTAGGTTAGTGTTAGGGTTAGGGTTATGGTTATTGTTATGATTAGAGTTAGAGTTTAGGGTTCTGTTAGGGTTAGGGTTAGGGTTCGGTTAGGGATAGCGTTAGGGTTAGGGTTAGTTTTAGCGTTAGGGTTAGGGTTAGCATTATCATTATTGCTTAGCTATAGTGTTAGGGTTAGGGTTAGGGTTTTGTTAGGGTTAAGGTTAGGGTTACAGTTAGGGTTACGGTTAGTGTTATGTTAGGATTAGGGTTAGTTTATGTTAGTTTAGGTTATGGTAGGGTTATGGGTAGGGTTAGGTTAGCGTTAGGGTTAGGGTTAGGGTTAGGAGTAGGATTAGGATTAGGTTATGGTTAGCGTTAGTGTTAGGGTTAGGGTTAGGGTAAGGTTTAGGGTTAAGGTTAGGGTATAGCGTTATGGCAAGGGTAAGGGTTCTGTTGGGATTAGGGTCAGGGTTAGGGTTAGGGTTAGGGTAAGGGTTAGGGTTAGGTTTAGGGTTAGGGTTAGTATTAGGTTTAGGGTTAGGGTTAGGATTAGGGGTAGGGTTAGTATTAGTTTTAGGGTTAGGGTTAGGGTTGTGGTTAGGGTTAGGGATACGGTTAGGGTTACGTTTAGGGTTAGGTTTCTGTTAGGGTTAGGGTTAGGGTTAAGGGTTATGTTTAGGGTTAGGTTTAGGTTTACGGTTAGGGTTAGGGTTAGGGTTAGTGTTAGTGGTAAGGATAGAGTTAGGGTTAGGTTTAGCGTTTGGGTTAGCGTTAGGGTTAGTTTTAGGGTTAGGATTAGGGTTAGGGTTAAGTTTAGGGTTAGGGTTACGGTTAGGGTTAGGGATACTGTTTGGGTTACCGTTAGGGTCAGGGTTCTGTTATGTTTCAGGTTTGGGTTAGGGTTATGGTTACCGTTATGTTTAGGGTTAATTTCAGGGTTAGGTTTAGTGTTCTGTTAGGGTTTCGTTTACGGTTAGGGTTAGGGTTAGTGTTAGGGTTAGGTTTAGGATTATGGTTAAGCTTAGGTTTAGGGTTAGGTTTAGGATTAGTGTCATGTTTAGGGTTAGGGTCAAGTTTTGGGTTAGGTTAGTGTTATGGTTAGGGTTGTGGTTAGGGTTAGGATTTGGGTTAGAGTTAGGGTTCTGTAAGGGTTAAGGTTAGGTTTATGGTTAGGGTTAGGGTTAGAGTTAGGGTTAGCGTTAGGGTTAGGGTTAGCATTAGCTTTAGGCTTAGGTATAGGTTTAGGGTTAGGGTTAAGGGTTTGTTAGGGTTAGGGTTAGGGTTATTGTTAGGGTTACGGTTAGCGTTTTTTCAGGGTTAGGGTTAGGGTTATGTTAGGGTTAGGGTTTGGGTTACATTAGGGTAGGGTTAGGTTTACGGTTAGCGTTCGGTTTAGGTATAGTGTTAGGTTTAGTGTTAGGGTTAGGGTTACATTTAGGTTAGGTTTAGGGTTAAGGTTAGGTTAGTGTTAGGGTTAGGGTTAGGTTTAGGATTAGGGTTAGTTGTAGGTTATTGTTAGGATTAGGTTAGGGTTACGGTTAGGATTAGTGTTATTGTTAGGGTTAGTGTTATGGTAAGGGTTAGGGTTCTTTTGGGATCAGGGTTAGGGTTAGGGATCGACTTAGAGTTAGGTTTTGATTGTTAGGCTTAAATCTGCGGGCAGCCGTTAGGGTTAGGTTTAGGGGTAGAGTTAGTGTTAGGGTTAGGATTAGGGTTAGCGTTATGGTTAGAGTTAGGGTTCTTTTACGGTTAGGGTTAGGGTTACGGTTAGGATTAGGATTAAGTTTGGGTTAGGATTAGGGTTAGGTTTAGGGTTATGGTTATTGTTAAGGTTTGTTTTCGGGTTTGGGTTCTGGTTAGTGTTAGGGTTAGTGTTATGTTAGGTTTAGGGATAGGGTTGGGGTTATGGTTAGAGGTTTAGTGTTAGATCTGCTCTCAGCCGTTATGATTAGGTTTAGGGTTAGGGTTAGTGTTATGTTAGGGTTAGGTTTAGGGTAAGGGTTAGGGTTAGGTTTAGCGTTAGTGTTCCGGGTAGGTTTAGGTTAGGGTTAGGTTTAGGGTTAGGGTTAGGGTTTGAGCGTTAGGTTTAGATCCGCGGGCAGCCGTTATGTTTAGGGTTAGGGTTAGGGCTGGGTTAGTTTTAGGTTAGGGGTAGGTTTAGTTTCTGACTATAGTATCTAGACCATCCAATAAAAATCATCTTTATTGTCTTTAGCAAAGGAATGTCTTCTATATCATCAATTAATTGTACATGCCCTTGGAAAAAGCCAAGGCAATACCTCCCTTGCTTGGAGCTGTATCCAAACGCAGTTATGTATACAATCTGTAGCAGCAGCTATTATTAGAGAGGGTGAAGGAGGAACTTTGCCCACTGAAATTCGAAAATTTATTTGGGATAATGCTTCAGAATTTGAAAAAGATTTTCAAGCATGGTGGCAATTAGTCAACTTTACCCTTTATGCAGAAAATGATCAAATTGTTGCCTTTATGCTTACTATAAGTAATGCCACCGTATACAATGTATAGCCAATCATTGCATTAGGACTCATTCATAATGGAACTATACTTTATCCTAAAGGGCATAAAGTATGGGCCCATCAAAAGGGAGGAAAGTGGCAAACAATTGATGTAAATGCATATATTGTGTGTGAACAAAAAGGTTCCATCTGTGCAAGTAACACGCTGGGATCCCAGGACATTTGTCTTGAGACTGAGCAAAATATTTGCCACTTTGAGATACATCCTAATGAAACCCTTGAAACTGTACTTCTATATATTGGGAAAGGTTGTGTTTGCATGAGAAGTCATTGTGATTCTATAGTCGTAGATAATGCTGTGGTAGGTACCAGTAATCACTCTAATGTTTGTGTTTGCAATTTTACCAAAATCTCACCCATATCACACTATCAGGTAGACCTGCGCAACAGGTATAAGGCCCTGGAGGCCGAAAGGCAATCGATGGATGGAAAAGGCTACAATCCCTCTCCACCAGAGATATTGGCAGGGTTGGAAAAGCCAAACCCCCGTATAGTGACCACAGGCAGCAGGAAGAAAAGGTGAGTTTCAGTTGTGGGTGATTTATCAATCAGCGGAACAGAGGGTCCAATATGTAGAAGGGACCCTCCTCTAAGGGAAATCTGCTGCCTTCCTGGGGCCTGGGTTAGGACATCACAAGGAGGCTTCCCAGCTTGGTTAAACCGTCAGACTATTACCGATTGCTCGTCCTATATCTGGGAGGAGAAGGAGTGGCAACGCATAGCCTGTGAGCAATCAAAAGGGACTTCAAGGACTTGTCAATTTGTCAAAACTACACGAAACGCAACGGAAACACCAAAACACGTCAAAAACACCCCAAAAGCGAACCGGATCAGAAGAAAAAACGTGATTTAACACCAAAAAAAACTTAAACCTACCTGACGTTCTCCTAAATGTACAATCCACTCCCAACCACCAGAAAACCCAATGGAAACCCAACAAAACCCAACAGAGACATCAAAACATGTCAAAAACACCCCAAACAAGTCCGGGATAACCACCAAAAACAGAAGAAAACCCCAAAACCATAGATCCACCCCAAAAACACCCTAAACCTACATGATATTCTCCAAAACCCACATTTTACACTTTTCCACCATGATGACCAACAAGAACCCAAATAAAACCCAACGGAGACCCCAAAGCACGTCAAAAACACCCCAAAAAAGAACTGCATCACACCAAAACTGGAAGAAAATCCCCCAAAACCACAGATCCACCCCAAAAAGACCCTAAAAGTACCCGATGTTCTCTAAAACTTAGAATTTACACTTTTCCACCATGATGACCACGGAAAACCAAACGAAACACAACAGAGACCACAAAACACGTCAAAAACAACCCAAACAAGAACGGAATCAACCCAAAAAACAGAAGAAAACCCCAAATACCATGAATCCACCCCAAAAGTCCCCCTAAACCTACCTGATGTTCTCCAAAACACACAATTTATCCTTTTCCACCATGATGACCACGGAAAACCCAACAAAACCAAACTGAGACCCCAAAACACGTCAAAAACACCCCAAAAAAGAACAGGATCACCCCCCCAAAAAAACAGAAGAAAACCCCAAATACCATGAATCCACCCCAAAAGTCCCCCTAAACCTACCTGAAGTTTATCAAAACCCGCAATTTACCTTTTTCCACCACCATGACCACAGAAAAACCAACGAAACCCAATGGAGACCCCAATACACGTCAAAACAACCCAAAAAAGAACAGGATCACCCCCTAAAAAAAAGAAAATCCCCCAAATACTATGAATCCACCCCAAAAGTCCCCCTAAACCTACCTCATGTTCTACAAAACCCACAATTTACACTTTTCCACCATAATGACAACGGAAAACCTAATGAAACCCAACAGAGACCCCAAAACATGTCAAAAACACCCCAAACAAGAACGTGATCACCCCCCAAAATGAAAGAAAACACCAAAAAGCACGGATCCAATACAAAACCACCCTAAACATACCTGATGTTCTCCAAATCTTAAAGTCCACTCCCAACCACCATAAAAACCATTAGGAACTCCACGAAGCACAACGAAAACCACAAAACACGTTAAAAAATCACCCCAAAAGCGAACCGGATCAGAAGAAAAAATGTGATTTAACCCCCAAAAAAATCTTAAACCTACCTGATGTTCTCCAAAACCCACAATCCACTCCTATTTAACATAATGACCAACAAGAACCGAACAAAACCCAACGGAGACCCCAAAACACGTCAAAAACATCCCCCCAAAAAAAAGGGGACCGCCCCAAAACCAGAAGAAAACACTAAAAAAAAAGAAGAAATCCCCCAAAACCATAGACTCACCACCAAAAAAAAACGTTAAACTCACCTATGTTCTCCAAAATCCACAATTTACCAGTTTCCAACATGATGACCAACAAGAACCCAACTAAAACCCAACGGAGACCCCAAAACACGTCAAAAACACCCCAAACAAGAACGGGATCACACCAAAAAACAGAAGAAAAGCCCAAATACCTTGAATCCACCCCAAAAGTCCCCCTAAACCTACATGAAGTTCTCCAAAACCCACAATCTACAATTTTCCACCAGGATGACAAAGGAAAACCAACGAAACCAAACGGTGACCCCAAACTATGTCAATAAAACCCCCAAAAAAGAACAGGAACACCTCCAGAAAACAGAAGAAATCCCCAAATACCATAGATCCAATCCAAACCCATCCTTAACCTACCCGATGTTCTCCAAAACCCACAATTTACACTTTTCCACCATGATGACCATGGAAAACCCAACGAAACCCATCGGACACCCCAAAAAAACGTGAAAAACACCACGAAAAAGAACAGGATCACACCCAAAACTAAAAGAAAATCCCCCAAAACCATAGATCCACCGCAAAAGAACTCTAAACATACCCGAGGTTCTCCAAAACCCACAATTTACGCTTTTCCACAACCATGACCACGGAAAACACAGCAAAACCCAACGGAGACCCCTAAACACGTCAAAAACACCCCAAACAAGAACGGCATCACACCCAAAACTGGAAGAAAATCCCCCAAAACCATGGATCCACCCCCAAACCACCCTAAACCTACCTGATGTTCTCCAAATACCAAAGTCCACACCCAACCACCAGAAAACCCATTAGGAACTCAACGAAACGCAACGGAAACACCAAAACACCACAAAAAAAAACCCAAAAGCGAACAGGATCAGAAGAAAAAACGTGATTTAACCCCCAAATAATCCTTAAACCTACCTGATGTTCTCCTAAATGTACAATCCATTCCCAACCACCAGAAAACCCGATGGAAATCCAACAAAACCCAACGGAAACCCCAAAACACGTCAAAACCACACCAAAATAACTGGATCAGAAGAAAAAAAAAACCAAAACTATGAATTTCCTCCCAAAACCACCCTAAACTTACTTGATCTTCTTCAAAACCCACAATCCACTCCCATTTAACTTAACGACCAACGAGAACCCAACAAAATCCAACGGAGAAGCCAAAAATGTCAAAAACACCCCAAAAAAGAACTGGTTCAACCCCAAAAAGAAAGAAAACCCCAAAAGACATAGATCCACACCAAAAATTCCCCTAAACCTACCTGATGTTCTCCAAAATCCACAATTTACAATTTTCCACCATGATGACCAACGAGAAGCCAACTAAATCCCAACGGAGACCCCAAAAAACTTCAAAAACACCCCAAAAAAGAACGGGATCACACCCAAAACAGGAGGAAAATCCCCAAATACCATAGATCCACCCCAAAAACACCGTAAACCTACCTGAAGTTCTCCAAAACCCGCAATTTACAATTTTCCACCACCATGACCACAGAAAACCCAAAGAAACCCAACGGAGACCCCAAAACACGTCAAAATCACCCCAAACAAGAACGGCATCACCCCCAAAACTGGAAGAAAATCCCCCAAAACCATGGATCCACCCCCAAAACACTCTAAACCTACCTGATGTTCTCCAAAACCCACAATTTACAATTTTACACCATGATGACCAAAGAGAACGCAACAAAACACAACGGAGAACCCCAAACACCTCAAAAATTTCCCAAAAAACAACGGGACCACCCCAAGAAACAGAAGGAAACCCCCAAAAACATGACTCTGCCCCAAAAGTCCCCCTAAACCTACCTGATGTTCTCCAAAACCCACAACCTTCACTTTTCCACTACCATGACAATGGAAAACCGAGCAAAACACAACGGAGACCACAAAACATGTCAAAAACAGCCCAAAAAAGAACTGCATCACCCAAAAAAACAGAAGAAAAGAACAAATAGCATGAATCCACCCCAAAAGTCCCCTAAACCTACCTGAAGTTCTCCAAAACCCACAATCTACAATTTTCCTCCACCATAATGACCACGGAAAAACCAACGAAACCCAACGGAGACCCCAAAACACGTCAAAAACACCCCAAACAAGAACGGGATCACCCCCAAAAACGAAAGAAAATCCCCCAAAACCATGGATCCACCCCAAAACCACAGTAAACCTACCTGATGTTCTCCAAAACCCGCAATTTAACATGTTCCTCCATGATGACCACGGAAAACCCAACGAAACCCAATGGAGATCCCAAAACACGTAAAAAACACCCCAAAAAAGAACTGCATCACCCCCAAAAAAACGGAAGAAAACCATAAAAAACAGAAGAAATCCCCCAAAACGATAGATTCAACCCAAAAAAGAAAAGGATCACCACAAAAAAAATACGAAAGAAAACCCCAAATACCATAGATCCACCCCAAAACAACCCTAAACCTACCTGATGTTCACCAAAACACACAATTTACAATTTTACACCATGATGACCAACGAGAACGCAACAAAACACAACGGAGACCCCCAAACACCTCAAAAATTTCCCAAAAAACAACGGGACCACCCCAAGAAACAGAAGGAAACCCCAAAAAACATGACTCTGCCCCAAAAGTCCCCCTAAACCTACCTGATGTTCTCCAAAAAACAACAATTTACACTTTTCCACCATGATGACCAACAAGAACCCAACTAAAACCCAACGGAGACCCCAAAACACGTCAAAAACACGCCAAAAAAAAACTGCTTCACCCAAAAAAAAACAGAAGAAAAGCCCAAATACCTTGAATCCACCCCAAAAGTCCCCTAAACCTACCTGAAGTTCTCCAAAACCCACAATCGACACATTTCCACCACGATGACAACTGAAAACCCAACTAAAACCAAACGGAGACCCCAAAACACGTCAAAAACACCCCAAAAAAGAACTGCATAAACCCAAAAAACAGAAGAAAACCCCAAATACCATAGATCCATCCCCAAAGTCCCACTAAACTACCTGAAGTTCTCCAAAACCCACAATCTACACTTTTCCACCACGATGACAACGGAAAACCCAACGAAACCCAACGGAGACCCCAAAACAAGTCAAAAACACCCCAAACAAGAACGGGATCAACACAAAAAACAAAAGAAAACCCCAAAAGCCATAGATCCACCCCAAAAGTCCCCCTAAACCTACCTGATGTTCTCCAAAACCCACAATTTACACTTTTCCACCATGATGACCACGGAAAACCCAACGAAACCCAATGGAGACCCCAAAACAAGTCAAAAACACCACAAACAAGAACGGGATCACCCCCAAAAACGAAAGAAAATTCCCAAAAACCATGGATCCACCCAAAAAACACCCTAAACCTACCTGATGTTCTCCAAAACCCACAATTTAACCTCTTCCTCCATGATGACCACGGAAAACCCAACGAAACCCAATGGAGACCACAAAACACGTCAAAAACAACCCAAAAAAGAACTGCATCACACAAAAAAGAGAAGGAAAGCCCAAATACCATGAATCCACCCCAAAAGTCCCCTAAACCTACCTGAAGTTCTCCAAAACCCACAATCTACACTTTTCCACAATGATGACCACGGAAAACCCAACGAAACCAAATGGAGACCCTGAAACAAGTCAAAAACACCCCAAACAAGAACGGGATCACCCCCAAAAACGAAAGAAAATCCCCCAAAACCATGGATACACCCTAAAACAACCCTAAACCTACCTGATGTTCTCCAAAACCCACAGTTTACAATTTTACACCACCATGACCGCGGAAAACACAACAAAACCCGATGGAGACCACAAAACACGTCAAAAACACCCCAAAAAAGAACTGCATCACCCCAAAAAACAGAAGAAAACCCCATATACCATGAATCCACCCCAAAAGACTCCCTAAATGTACCGGAAGTTCTCCAAAACCCACAATCTACACTTTTCCACCACGATGACCATGGAAAACCCAACGAAACCCAATGGAGACCACAAAACACGTCAAAAACACCTCAAAAAATAACAGGATCAACACAAAAAATGAAAGAAAACCCCAAAAGCCATAGATCCACCCCAAAAGTCCCCCTAAACCTACCTGATGTTCTCCAAAACCCAAAGTCCACTCCCAACCACCATAAAACCCATTAGGAACTTAACGAAACGCAACGGAAACACCAAAACACATCAAAAACACCCCAAAAGTGAACAGGATCAGAAGAAAAAACGTGATTTAACCCCCAAATAACCCTTAAACCTACCTGATGTTCTCCTAAATGTACAATGCACTCCCAACCACCAGAAAACCCAATGGAAACCACACAAAACAAAACGGAGACCCCAAAACACATAAAAAACACCCCCAAAAAAGAACGGGATCACTCCAAAAACAGAAAAAAAACCTAAAAAACAGAAGAAATCCCCCAAAACAATAGATTCACCCCAAAAAAGAACAGGATCAACACAAAAAAACGAAAGAAAACCCCAAATACCATAGATCCATCCCAAAACAACCCTAAACCTACCTGATGTTCTCCAAAAACCCACAATTTACACTTTTCCACCATGATGACCAACAAGAACCCAACTAAAACCAAACGGAGACCCCAAAACACGCCAAAAAAGAACTGCATCACCCAAAAAACAGAAGAAAAGCCCAAATAGCATGAATCCACCCCAAAAGTCCCCTAAACCTACCTGAAGTTCTCCAAAACCCACAATCTACACTTTTCCACCATGATGACCACGGAAAACCCAACGAAACCAAATGGAGACCCGAAAACAAGTCAAAAACACCCCAAACAAGAACGGGATCACCCCCAAAAAAACGAAGAAAAGCCCAAATAGCATGAATCCACCCCAAAAGTCCCCTAAACCTACCTGAAGTTCTCCAAAACCCACAATCTACACTTTTCCACCATGATGACCACAAAAAGCCCAACAAAACCCAACGGAGACCCCAAAACACGTCAAAAACACCCCAAAACAAGAACGGGATAACCCCTAAAAACAGAAGAAAACCCCAAATATCATAGATCCACCACAAAAGTCCCCCTAAAACTACCTGAAGTTCTCCAAAACCCACAATCTACACATTTCCACCATGATGACCACGGAAAACCAAACAAAACCCAACGGAGACAACAAAACACGTCAAAAACACCCCAAAAGAGAACTGCATCACCCCAAAAAAAACAGAAGAACACCTCAAATACAATAGATCCACCCCAAAAGTCCCCCTAAACCTATCTGATGTTCTCCAAATCCCAAAGTCCACTCCCAACCACCAGAAAACCCATTAGGAACTAAACGAAATGCAACGGAAACGGCAAATTACCTCAAAACACCACAAAAGTGAAAAGGATCAGAAGAAAAAACGTGATTTAACCACCAAATAACCCTTATACCTACCTGATGTTCTCCTAAATGTACAATCCACTCCCAAGCACCAGAAAACCCAATGGAAACCCAACAAAACCCAAAGGAGACCCCAAAACACGTCAAAAACACTCCAAACAAGAACGGCATCACCCCCAAAATCGAAAGAAAATCCCCCAACACCATGGATCCACGCCAAAAACACCCTAAATGTACCCGATGTTCTCCTAAACCCACAATTTAACCTGTTCCTCCTTGATGACCACGGAAAACCCAAGGAAACCCAATGAAGACCACAAAACACGTGAAAAACACCCCAAAAAAGAACTGCATCACCCCAAAAAACAGAAGAAAACCCCATATACCATGAATCCACGCCAAAAGTCCCCCTAAACCTACCTGATGTTCTCCAAAACCCACAACATACACTTTTCCACCACGATGACAACGGAAAACCCAACAAAACCCAACGGAGACACCAAAACATGTCAAAAACACCCCAAAAAAGAACTGCATCACAAAAAAAAAAAAAAAAAAAAAAAAAAAAAAACAGAAGAAAACCCTAAATACCTTAGATCCACCACAAAAGTCCCCCTAAAAGTACCTGAAATTCTCTAAAACCCACAATCTACACTTTTCCAACACGATGACAACGGAAAACCCAACGAAACCCAACGGAGACCCCAAAACATGTCAAAAACACCCCAAAAAAGAACGGGATCAACACAAAAAATGAAAGAAAACCCCAAAAGCCATAGATCCACCCCAAAAGTCCCCCTAAACCTACCTGATGTTCTCCAAAACCCAAAGTCCACTCCCAACCACCAGAAAATCCATTAGGAACTCAACGAAACGCAACGGAAACACCAAAACACCTCAAAAACACCCCAAAAGAGAACAGGATCAGAAGAAAAAACGTGATTTAACCCCCAAATAACCCTTAAACCTACCTGATGTTCTCCTAAATGTACAATGAACTCCCAACCACCAGAAAACCCAATGGAAACCCAACAAAACCCAACGGAGACCCCAAAACACGTCAAAAACACCCCAAAAAAGAACTGGTTCAACCCCAAAAAGAAAGAAAACCCGAAAAGCCATAGATCCACACCAAAAATCCCACTAAACCTACCTGATGTTCTCCAAAACCCACAATTTACACTTTTCCACCACCATGACCACGGAAAAACCAACATAACTCAATGGAGACCACAAAACATGTCAAAAACACCCCAAACAAGAACTGCATCACCCCAAAAAACAGAAGAAAACCCCAAATACCATACATCCACCACAAAAGTCCCCCAAAACCTACCTGAAGTTCTCCAAAACCCACAATCTAAACTTTTCCACCATGATGACCACGGAAAACCCAACGAAACCCAACGGAGACCCCAAAACACGTCAAAAACACCCCCAAAAAAGAACGGGATCACTCCAAAAACAGAAAAAAAAAAACTAAAAAACAGAAGAAATCCCCCAAAACCATAGATTCAACCCAAAAAAGAACAGGATCACCACAAAAAAAAACGAAAGAAAACCCCAAATACCATAGATCCACCCCAAAACAACCCTAAACCTACCTGATGTTCACCAAAACACACAATTTACAATTTTACACCATGATGACCAACGAGAACGCAACAAAACACAACGGAGACCCCCAAACACCTCAAAAATTTCCCAAAAAACAACGGGACCACCCCAAGAAACAGAAGGAAACCCCAAAAAACATGACTCTGCCCCAAAAGTCCCCCTAAACCTACCTGATGCTCTTCAAAAACCCACAATTTACACTTTTCCACCATGATGACCAACAAGAACCCAACTAAAACCAAATGGAGACCCCAAAACATGTCAAAAACACGCTAAAAAAGGAACTGCATCACCCAAAAAAAAGAAGAAAAGCCCAAATACCATGAATCCACCCCAAAAGTCCCCTAAACCTACCTGAAGTTCTCCAAAACCCACAATTTACACTTTTCAACCATGATTACCACGGAAAACCCAACGAAACCCAACGGAGACCCCAAAACACGTCAAAAACACCCCAAAAAAGAACTGGATCAGAAAAAAAAAAAAAAAAAAAAAAAAAAAAAAACAACCTATGAATTTCCCCCCCAAAACAGCCTAAACTCACCTGATCTTCTCCAAATCCCACATTTCACTCCCATTCACCATCATGACCAACAAGAACCCAACGAAAACCCATGAAGAACCCAAAACACCTCAAAACCACCCCACAATCAAAACAAAATGCAACGGAGAACCCAAAACACGTCAAAAAAAAAACAGAAAAGAACGGGAACACCCCAAAAACAGAAGAAAACCATAAAAAAGAGAATAAATCCCCCAAAACCATAGATTAAACCCCCCAAAAAACTTCAACTTACCTGATGTTCTCCAAAACCCACAATCTACACTTATCTACCACGATGACAACGGAAAACCCAACGAAACCCAACGGAGACCCCAAAACACGTCAAAAACACCCCAAAACAAGAACGGGATAACCCCTAAAAACAGAAGAAAACCCCAAATATCATAGATCCACCACAAAAGTCCCCCTAAAACTACCTGAAGTTCTCCAAAACCCACAATCTACACATTTCCACCATGATGACCACGGAAAACCAAACAAAACCCAACGGAGACAACAAAACACGTCAAAAACACCCCAAAAGAGAACTGCATCACCCCAAAAAAAACAGAAGAAAACCTCAAATACAATAGATCCACCCCAAAAGTCCCCCTAAACCTATCTGATGTTCTTCAAATCCCAAAGTCCACTCCCAATCAACAGAAACCCCATTAGGAACTCAACGAAACGCAACGGAAACACCAAAGCACCTCAAAAACACCCCAAAAGTGAACAGGATCAGAAGAAAAAACGTGATTTAACCCCCAAATAACCCTTAAACCTACCTGATGTTCTCCTAAATGTACAATGCACTCCCAACCACCAGAAAATCCAATGGAAATCCAACAAAACCCAACAGAGACCCCAAAACACGTCAAAAACACCCCCAAAAAAGAACGGGATCACTCCAAAAACAGAAAAAAAAAAACTAAAAAACAGAAGAAATCCCCCAAAACCATAGATTCAACCCAAAAAAGAACAGGATAAAAACAAAAAACGAAAGAAAACCCCAAATACCATAGATCCACCCCAAAACAACCCTAAACCTACCTGATGTTCACCAAAACACACAATTTACAATTTTACACCATGATGACCAACGAGAACGCAACAAAACACAACGGAGACCCCCAAACACCTCAAAAATTTCCCAAAAAACAACGGGACCACCCCAAGAAACAGAAGGAAACCCCAAAAAACATGACTCTGCCACAAAAGTCCCCCTAAACCTACCTAATGCTCTCCAAAAACCCACAATTTACACTTTTCCACCATGATGACCAACAACAAACCAACTAAAACTAAACAGAGACACCAAAACATGTCAAAAATACTCCAAAAAAGAACAGGATCACCCCCTAAAACGAAAGAAAACTCTAAAAGCCATAGATCCACCCCAAAACCCCCACTAAACCTACCTGACGTTCTCCAAAACCCACAATTTACCCTTTTCCACAACGATAACCATGGAAAACCAAAGGAAACCCAACGGAGACCTCAAAACACGTCAAAAACACCCCAAAAAAGAACGGAATGACCCCCAAACTTGGAAGAAAATAACCCCAAAATCATAGATCCACCCCAAAACCACACTAAACCTACCTGATGTTCTCCAAAACCCACAATTTACTCTTTTCCACCATGATGACCACGGAAAACACAACGAAACCCAATGGAGACCCCAAAACACGTCAAAAACACCCCAAAAAAAGGAACAGGATCACACCCTAAAAAGAAAGAAAACACTAAAAGCCATAGATCCACCCCAACCCCCCCCCCCAAAACCTACCTGATCTTCTCCAAAACCCACAATTTACTCTTTTCCACAACGATGACCATGGAAAACCAAAGGAAACCCAATGGAGACCACAAAACACGTCAAAAGCACCCCAAAAAAGAATGGGATCACCCCCAAAACTGGAAGAAAATAACCCCAAAATCATAGATCCACCCCAAAACCACCCTAAACCTGCTTGATGTTCTCCAAATCCCAAAGTCCATTCCCAACCACCAGAAAATCCATTAAAAACTCAACGAAACGCAACGGACACCCCAAAACACGTCAAAAACACCCCAAAAATGAACTGGATCAGAAGAAAAAAAAAAAAAAAAAAAAAAAAACTATGAATTTCCTCCCAAAACCACCCTAAACTCACCTGATCTTCTCCAAAACCCACAATCCACTCCCATTTATATTAATGAGCAACGAGAACACAACAAAACCCAACGGAGACCCCAAAACAAGTCAAAAACACCCCAAACAAGAACGGGATATCCCCAAAAAACGAAAGAAAACCCCAACAACCATAGATCC
>NW_028137008.1:0-13634 GCF_965140915.1 Aythya marila | reverse complement strand
ATATGGTATTCGTACCCCGGCTCTGCTCTCGTGAGACCTCCCAAGGCACTGCAGCCACTCTCCGTATCCTTGTGCTCTGCCTCCTCCTCCTCCTCCTCCTCCTCCTCCTCCTCCTCCTTCTCTTCTCCATCTCCTTTTCCTTGACATGACGATACAACAACGTGACAACATGATGACACGACAGCGTGATGACACGATGATATGATATGGTGACACGACGATATGACGACGTGATGACATGACGTGATGATACGATGACGTGACGATAGGACAACATGATGACATAACAACGCGATGACATGATGATAGGATGATGTGATAACATGACAACATGATGACGTGACATGATGACATGACGATATGACGACATGACAACGTGATGACATGATGACATGATGGCACGACAACACAATGACATGACATGATGACACGATGACACGATGACATGACGACGTGACGTGATGACGTGACGATATGACGACATGACGACATGATGGCACGACAACATGACAACACGACAACGTGACGATACGACAACGTGATAACATGACAATATGACGACGTGACAACATGACAACGTGACGATATGACAACGTGATAACACGACGATATGACAACGTGACAACACGACAACCCGACGACGTGTCGGCCCGCCCTGCCCCCTCGGGTCCTTCCGGCCCCGTCCCCGTGCTCCCCGCGGGCCCTTCGCCCTCCGCCCGCCCCTTGGCCCCGCCACGCGCCGCGATCTTTGCCCCCCCCCCCGCCCCTTTACAGCCCCGCGGCCCCACCCCGGCCCCTCCCCACCCCACAGCCTTGGCCCCGCGTGGAGGGGCCCCCGGCCCCCCGGGACCCCCACAAGACCCCCTGGGACCCCCCAAGACCCCCTGAGCCCCCCCGAGACCCCCAAGACCCCCCTGAGACCCCGAGACCCTCTGAGCCCCCCCGAGCCCCCCCGAGACCCCTGAGCCCCCCTGAGCCCCCCTGAGCCTCCCTGAGCCCCCCGAGCCCCCCTGAGCCCCCTTGAGCCCCCCCGAGCCCCCCAAGACCCCCGAGACCCCTGAGCCCCCCAAGACCCCCTGAGCCCCCCCAAGCCCCCCTGAGCCCCCCCGAGCCCCCCAAGACCCCCTGAGCCCCCCAAGCCCCCCCAGGACCCCCCGAGCCCCCCCATGGTGCCCCCGCCGCCCTCCCGCCCCTGGGGGCGAGGAGACCCCAGCCCCATTTCCCCCCCCCTCTCGGTGGCCGCGGGGCCCGTGCTGGGGCAGGGGGGGTGCTGAGGGGTCCGGCCCTGCCCTTCCCCCTCCCTGCCCTTCCCCCTCCCCTTCCCCTTTCCTTCTCCTCTCCTGCCCTGCCCTTCCCCACCCTCTTTTCTTCCCCTCCCCTCCCCCTTCCCCATCCCTCCCCCTTTCCTTCCCCTCTCCGTCCCTTCCCCTCCCTTTTTCTTCCCCTTCCCCTCCCCCTTCCCCTCCCCCTCCCCCTTCCCCTTCCCCTTCCCCATCTCTTCCCCTTCCCTTCCCCTCCCTTTTTCTTCCCCTTCCCCTCCCCTTCCCCTTAGCCCCTCCCCCTCCCTTAGCCCCGCCCCCTCCAATTAGCCCCGCCCCATCCTCTTAGCCCCTCCCCCACCCCTTAGCCCCTCCCCCTTCCCCTTAGCCCCTCCCCATCCCCTCAGCCCCTCCCCACCCCTTAGCCCCTCTCCCACCCCTTAGCTCCTCCCCCTCCATTAGCCACGCCCCCAGCCCCTCCCCTCCCCACTCTTTAGCCCCTCCCCTAGCCCCGCCCCCTCCCCTCCCCTTTCCCCTTCCCTTCCCCTCCCCCTTCCCCTTCCCATCCCCATCCCCTTAGCCCCTCCCCCACCCCTCAGCCCCTCCCCCCGCCCCTCCCCCACCCCTCAGCCCCTCCCCCAGCCCCTCCCCATCCCCTTATCCCCTCCCCTTCCCCTTAACCCCTCCCCCACCCCCATAGCCCCTCCCCCACCCTTCTCCCCTCCCCCCGCCCCTCCCCCCGCCGCCATTTTGCAGCCCCGGGAGCTCGGCGGGGGGAGGCCCCGGCCCGGTCCTGACCCCCCCCGGACCCCCCCCGGGACCCCCCCGCGATGTTCCACGGCGTGGCGGCCCCGCCGGGGATGGGCGGTGAGCGGGGGGGGGGGCGGGGGGGTGGGGAGGGGGGGGAGGGGGAAGGGGGGGGGATGGGGGGGGCACGGGGGTGCTCACGGTGACCCCCCCCCCTAATTCCACCCCCCCCCCCAGCAGGTCCCGGGGCTCGGCCGGAGCTGTACGAGGTGAGGGGGGGGGGGGCACCGGGGAGGGACCCTCCCCAATTGGGACCCCCCCAGTTGGGACCCCCCCCCAGGTTGGGACCGCCGGGTTGGGACCCCGGGTGGGACCCCCAGCATGGGACCCCCGTGTTGTGACCCCCCCCTCCCCGGTTGGGACCCCCGGGTTGGGACCCCCCCGGGCTGGGACCCCCCATTGGGACCCCCAGGATGGGACCCCCCAGGATGAGACCCCCCCATTTGGGACCCCCCCGGGGTGAGCTCAGGGATGGGACCCCCAAGATCGGACCCCCCCCAGGCTGGGACCCCCCAGTTGTGACCCCCCCGGCATGGGACCCCCAAGATCAGACCCCCCAGTTGGGACCCCCCCGAGATGGGACCTGGATGGGACCCCCTGGGATGAGACCCCCCCCCATTGGGACCCCCGGGGTGAGCCCAGGGATGGGACCCCCAAGATCGGACCCCTACGGTTGGGACCCCCCAAGATGGGACCTCCTGATTGGGACCCCCCCAAATTGGGACCCCCCCAAATTGGGACCCCCAGTGTGAGCCCAATGGGACCCCTGGGAAGGGACCCCCCAGGACAGGACCCCCCAAATTGGGACCCCTGGGTTGGAACCCCCGGGGTGAGCCCCAGGTTGCGACCCCCCCCATTGGGACCCCCCCCCCCAATTGGGACCCGACCCCGCCGCGTCCCGCAGGAGGTGAAGCTCTACAAGAATGCGCGGGAGAGGGAGAGGTGAGCGCGGCCCCACAACACCCCACAACACCCTGTCACCCATCACAACACCATGACACCCACCACAACACCCCCCAACACCTTGTCACCCGTCACCACACCGTGACACCCAGCATGACACCCCGTCACCCATCACGACACCCCACAACACCGTGACACCCGTCACAACACCCCAACACCCAGCATGACACCTGGTGACACCCCAACACCCATCATGACACCCCATCACCCATCACAACACCGTGACACCCATCACGACACCCCTACACCCATCACAACACCCCATCACCCACTGCAACACCCCACAGCACCCTGTCACCCGTCACAGCACCCCGTCACCCGTCACGACACCCCGTAACACCCCGTCACCCGTCACAGCACCCCGTCACCCATCACGACACCGTGACACCCATCACAGCACCCTGTCATCCACTGCAACACCCCACAACACCCCATCACAACACCCCACGACACCCTGTCACCCAGCACAGCACCCTGTCACCCGTCACGACACCCCCCGGCACCCCCCATGGGACCCCCAACACCCCGTCACCCACCCCGAGGCCCCCCCCGTCCCACCGCAGCCCCCACTCCGTGGCAGCGCCCATCTGCCCCCCACCGCTGTGTCCTGTGCCCCACAACCCTGCCCCATACCCTGCCCCATAGCCCCACTCTGTGCCCCACAGCCCTGCCCCATACCCTGCCCTGTGCCCCACAGCCCTGCCCCATGGCCCTGCCCCATACCCTGCCCCATGCCCCATAACCCTGCCCCACAGCCATGCCCTGTGCCCCATGGCCAGGCCCCATGGCCCCACTCCATGCCCCATACCCTGCCCCATGCCCCACAGCCCTACTCTGTGCCCCATAACCGTGCCCCATGGCCAGGCCCCACAGCCCTGCCTCTGACCCCATACCCTGCCCCGTGCCCTATAACCCTGTCCCATGCCCCATAACCCTGCCCCACGGCCCTGCCCCATGCCCCACAGCTCCACTCTGTGCCCCATGGCCCTGCCCCATACCCTGCCCCATGGCCAGGCCCCATGGCCCTGCTCCATGCCCCACAGCCCTGTCCTGTGCCCCATAACCCTGCCCCATGCCCCACAGCCAAGCCCCATGGCCAGGCCCCACGGCCCTACTCTGTGCCCCATACCCTGCCCCGTGCCCTATAACCCTGCCCCACGGCCCTGTCCTGTGCCCCACAGCTCCACTCTGTGCCCCATAACCCTGCCCCGTGCCCCATGGCCAGGCCCCACACCCTGCCCCACACCCTGCCCCATGGCCCTGTCCCATGCCCCATGGCCAGGCCCCACAGCCCCACTCTGTGCCCCATAGCCCTGCCCCACACCCCATAGCCCTGCCCCACACCCCATAGCCCTGCCCCACGGCCCTCCCGCAGGTACGACAACATGGCCGAGCTGTTCGCCGTGGTGAAGACGCTGCAGGCGCTGGAGAAGGCCTACATCAAGGACTGCGTGTCCCCCAACGAGTGAGGCCCCCCATTGTCCCCCTTTGTCCCCATTTATCCCCCTTTTGTCCCCATTGCCCCCCTCTGTCCCCCTCTGTCCCCCTTTGTCCCCTTTTTGTCCCCCATTTGTCCCCATTGCCCCCATTTGTCCCCCGTTTGTCCCCATTTGTCCCCATTTGTCCCCATTTGCCCCCAATTGTTCCCATTTGTCCCTGTTTGCCCCCATTTGTCTCTGTTTGTCCCCGTTTGTCCCCATTTGTTCCCTTTGCCCCCCTTTGCCCTAATTTCTCCCCCTTTGTCCCTATTGCTACCCCATTGCCCCCCTTTGTCCCCCGCTTGTCCCCTTTTTGGCCCCCCTTTGCCCCCCATTTGTCCCCATTTGCCCCTTTTTGTCCCCCATTGTCCGCGTTTGTCCCCATTTGTCCCCTTTGCCCCAATTTGTCCCCCTTTGTCCCCATTGCTACCCCATTGCCCCCCGTTTGTCCCTGTTTGTCCCCATTGCCCCCATTTGTCCCCTTTGTCCCCCCTTTGTCCCCTTTTGGGCCCCATCCCCCCCATTCCCCCCATTTACCCAATTTCCCCAATTTCCCCCCATTTCCCCAATTCCCCCCATCCCCCCCATTCCCCCCATCCCCCCCATCCCCCCCATTCCCCCAATTTACCCAATTTCCCCCCAATTCCCCCCATTTCCCAGGTACACGGCCGCGTGCTCGCGCCTCCTGGTGCAGTTCAAGGCGGCCCTGAAGCAGGTGCAGGGCTCCGAGATCAGCTCCATCGATGAGTTCTGCCGCAAGTTCCGCGTGCGTCGGGGTCGGGGTCGGGGTCAGGGTCGGGGTCGGGGTCAGGGTCAGGGTTGGGGTCGGGGTCAGGGTTGGGGTTGGGGTCGGGGTTGGGGTCAGGGTTGGGGTCAGGGTCGGGGTCAGGGTTGGGGTCGGGGTCAGGGTCGGGGTCGGGGTCGGGGTCAGGGTCGGGGTCAGGGTCGGGGTCAGGGTTGGGGTCAGGGTTGGGGTCGGGCTTGGGGTCGGGGTTGGGGTCGGGGTCGGGGTTGGGGTCAGGGTTGGGGTCGGGGTCGGGGTCGGGCTCGGGGTCGGGGTCAGGGTTGGGGTCGGGGTCGGGGTCGGGCTCGGGCTCGGGGTCGGGGTCAGGGTTGGGGTCGGGGTCAGGGTCGGGGTCGGGGTCAGGGTTGGGGTTGGGGTCTGGTTCCCCCCCCGGGCTGATCCCAACCTTTGGGGATCCTCCCCGGCTGCCCCATGCTCATTGGGTGCCCGTTTGGGTGCTCATTGGGTGCCCATCCCCACGGGACCCCCACCTTTGGGTGCCCCTTCCCCATGGGATGCCCACCTTTGGGTGCCCATTGGGTTCCCATTCCCTACAGGACCCCCACCCTTGGGTGCCCATCCCTGTGGGACCCCCACCTTTAGGTTCCTGTTCCCTATGGGACCCCCACCCTTGGGTGCCCACCTTTGGGTGCCCACCCCCCTCAGAACCCCCACCTTTGGGTGCCCATTGGGTGCCCGTTCCCTATGGGACCCCCACTCTTGGGTTCCCATTCCCCACAGGACCCCCACCCTTGAGTGCCCACCCCCACGGAACCCCCACCTGTGGGTGCCCATTGGGTTCCCCTTCCCTATGGGACCCCCACCTTTGGGTTCCCGTTCCCCACAGGATCCCCACCCTTGGGTGCCCACCCCTACAGGACCCCCCACCTTTGGGTGCCCCTTCCCCACAGGACCCCCACCTTTGGGTGCCCATTGAGTTCCTGTTCCCTATGGGACCCCCACCTTCGGGTGCCCACCCTTGGGTGCCCACCCCCATGGGACCCCCACCTTTGGGTGCCCACCCTTGGTGCCCACCTTTGGGTGCCCATTGGGATCCCATTCCCTATAGGACCCCCACCCTTGGTTGCCCATTGGGTTCCCGTTCCCTACAAGACCCCCACCCTCGGGTGCCCACCCCCGCAGGCCCCCCCCACCTTTGGGTGCCCACCCTTGGTGCCCAACCCCATGGGACCCCCACCTTTGGGTGCCCATTGAGTTCAAGTTCCCTGTGGGACCCCCACCTTCGGGTGCCCACCCTTGGGTGCCCACCCCCATGGGACCCCCACCTTTGGGTGCCCATTGAGTTCAAGTTCCCTGTGGGACCCCCACCTTCGGGTGCCCACCCTTGGGTGCCCACCCCCATGGGACCCCCACCTTTGGGTGCCCATTGGATTCCCATTCCCTATGGGACCCCCACCCTTGGTTGCCCATTGGATTCCCATTCCCTACATGACCCCCACCCTTGGGTGCCCATTGAGTTCAAGTTCCCTGTGGGACCCCCACCTTCGGGTGCCCACCCTTGGGTGCCCACCCCCACGGGACCCCCACCTTTGGGTGCCCACCCTTGGTGCCCACCTTTGGGTGCCCATTGGGATCCCATTCCCTATGGGACCCCCACCCTTGGTTGCCCATTGGATTCCTACTCCCTACATGACCCCCACCCTTGGGTGCCCACCCCCGCGGGTCCCCCCCCACCCTTGGGTGCTCACCCCCACATGACCCCCACCCTTGGTGCCCAACCCCATGGGACCCCCACCCTCGGGTACCCATTGACTTCCCATTCCCTATGGGACCCCCACCTTCGGGTGCCCACCCATGGGTGCCCACCCCCACAGGACCCCCCCCCCCCACCCTTGGGTGCTCACCCCCCCCCTCCCCCTCCCCAGCTGGACTGCCCCCTGGCCATGGAGCGCATCAAGGAGGACCGGCCCATCACCATCAAGGACGACAAGGGCAACCTCAACCGCTGCATCGCCGACATCGTCTCGGTGGGGTCGGGTTTGGGGTCGGGTTTGGGGTCAGGGTCGGGTTTGGGGTCGGGTGGGGTGGGGGCCGCCCCCAAACGCCCCCTCCCCTCCTCTCGTCCCCCCCCCCGCAGCTCTTCATCACCGTCATGGACAAGCTGCGCCTGGAGATCCGCGCCATGGATGAGGTGGGGAGGGGTGGCCCCGGGGGTTTTTGGGGTGGCCCCAATATTTTGGGGTGGCCCCGGGGGTTTTTGGGGTGGCCCCAATATTTTGGGGTGGCCCTGGGGGTTTCGGGGTGGCCCCGGGGGTTTTGGGGTGGCTCTGGGTGTTTTGGGGTGGCCCCAATATTTTGGGGTGGCCCCAGTGTTTTGGGGTGGCCCCGGGGGTTTTGGGGTGGCCCCAATATTTTGGGGTGGCCCTAGGGGTTTTGGGGTGGCTCTGGGTGTTTTGGGGTGGCCCCGGGGGTTTTGGGGTGGCTCTGGGTGTTTTGGGGTGGCCCCAATATTTTGGGGTGGCCCCAGTGTTTTGGGGTGGCCCCGGGGGTTTTGGGGTGGCCCCAATATTTTGGGGTGGCCCCGGGGGTTTTGGGGTGGCTCTGGGTGTTTTGGGGTGGCCCCGGGGGTTTTGGGGTGGCTCTGGGTGTTTTGGGGTGGCTCCGGGGGTTTTGGGGTGGCCCCAATATTTTGGGGTGGCCCCGGGGGTTTTGGGGTGGCCCCAATATTTTGGGGTGGCCCCAGGGGTTTTGGGGTGGCTCTGGGTGTTTTAGGGTGGCCCTGGGGGTTTTGGGGTGGCCCTGGGTGTTTTGGGGTGGCCCCAATATTTTGGGGTGGCCCCGGGGGTTTTGGGGTGGCTCTGGGTGTTTTGGGGTGGCCCCAGTGTTTTGGGGTGGCCCCAGTGTTTTGGGGTGGCCCTGGCGTTTCAGGGTGACCCCAATATTTCGGAGTGGCCCCAACATTTCGGGATGGCCCTGGCATTCCACAGTGGCCCCAGCGTTTTGGGGTGGCCCCAGTGTTTCGGGGTCACCCCAGTGTTTCGGGGTGGCCAACTGTCTTCTGCAATGGCCCCAGCATTTTGGGGTGGCCCTGGTGGTCCACAGTGGCCCTAGTATTTTGGGGCAGCCCTGGTGTTTTGGGGTGGCCTGGACATTCCACAGCGACCCCAGTGTTTCGGGGTGACCCCAGCGTTTTGGGATGGCCTTGGCATTTCAGGACAGCCCCAATATTTTGGGGTGGCCCTGGTGTTTCAGGGTGGCCCTGGCGTGTTGGGGTGGTCCCGGTGTTCCGCAATGGCCCTGGCATTTTGGGGTGGCCCTGGCATTTTGGGGTGGCCCTGGTTTTTCGGGGTGGTCCCAGTGTTTTGGGGTGGTCCCAGTGTTTTGACGTGGCCCTGGTGTTCCACAGTGGCCCCAGCATTTTGGGGTGGCCCTGGCATTTTGGGGTGGCCCCAATATTTCGGGGCGGCCCTGGCATTTCGGGGTGGCCCAGGTGTTTCAGGGCAGCCCCAGCATTTTGGGGTGGCCCTGGTGTTTCGGGGTGGCCCCAGTGTTCCACAGCGACCCCAGTGTTTTGGGGTGACCCCAGCATTTCAGGATGGCCCTGGCATTTCGGGGTGGCCCCAACATTTTGGGGTGGCCCCGGTGTTTCAGGGTGGCCCCAACATTTCGGGGTGACCCCAGCATTTCGGGACAGCCCCGGCATTTCGGGGCGGCCCCAACATTTCGGGGCGGCCCCAACATTTCGGGGTGACCCCAACATTTCGGGGCGGCCCCGTAGCTTCGGGGTGACCCCAACATTTCGGGGCGACCCCCACTCACCCCGACCCCCTGTCCCCAGATCCAGCCGGACCTGCGGGAGCTGATGGAGACGATGAACCGCATGAGCCACCTGCCCCCCGACTTCGAGGGGCGCCAGAAGGTCAACCAGTGGTGAGCCCCCACACTTTGGGGAGGGGGGGGGGGGGTCAAACTTTTTGGGGTCACCCCCCCGACCCTGATTTCGCCCCCCCCCCAAAAAAAAAGGCTGCAGACCCTGAGCGCGATGTCGGCCTCGGACGAGCTGGACGATTCCCAGGTGCGCCAAATGCTCTTCGACCTCGAGTCCGCCTACAACGCCTTCAACCGCTTCCTGCACGCCTGAGGAGCCCCCCCCCCAAATTTTGGGGCCGCGTCCCCCTGTCCCCAAAGTGTTTTGGGGGGGCTCCGTGGCCCCGAAACGTGGGGCCGGGCAATAAACCCCCCCTCGTCCTTCGCTTGCGTCTTTTGGGAAGGGGGCGCGTGCCGTGGGGGGGGACCCCTCCAATTAGGGTGGGACCCCCCCCCCAAATTAGGGTGGGACCCCCCCAACCCTACAGAGACCCCAAAAAGCAGCCCGGCCACGCTCATAAATACCTTGTAATGCCCTCAGCCAGGCTAAAAAAACACCGGGGGGGGGGGACACGGGGGTGGGAAAAGGGACGCGTCCCGCGGCCACCTGAGGCTGCGCCCCCGTAGGGTGACCCCCCCCATATCGCGATATCCGCCCCCGTATCGCGATATCCGCCCCCGTATCGCGATATCCGCCCCCGTATCGCGACATCCGGGCTCAGAGGCTGGTGCAGAAGAGTTTGCGGTGGCGTCGGAAGGCGCCGGGGGGGTCGGTGCCGGGGGGGCCCCCCCGTTTCACGCCGCGGCCGCAGAGCCGCAGGTCCCGCACGCCGGTGGCCGCCCTGGCCCAGGTGACGCCATCCAGGGGCCCCTCCACCGAGCAGCCTTGGGGACAAACGGGGACAATGTCACCGCGGTGGCCTCGTGGGGGGGTCCTGTCCCCCCCCCGGCACCGCTGTGACCCCCCCGTCCCCGTCCCTTACCTGCCAGGCTGAGGTACTGCAGCCGCCGGTTGCGCTCGCCCAGTGCCCCCAGTAGCGCCCGCAGCCCCGCACTGGTGATGCTGGGGTTGGCCGAGAGGTCCAGGGACACCAGGGAGGGGCAGGAGGGGAGGAACCTGCGGGGGGGGGGGGAGGGCAGCGGGGTGGGGAGGGGGTCAGGAAGGGTCCCAGTGGGGGGGGGGCACCGGGGTGGGGTGGGGAGGGGGATGGTGACAGGGGGGTGGTGGGGGTGGTGGTGCCAAGGGTGATGGGGATGGTGACAAGGGGGGGGCAGCGAGGGGAGGGGGTGATGGTGACAGGGGGGACACCGAGGGCACTGGGTGAGGGTGCCGGGGGGACACCCAAGGTGCTGGGTGGTGGCACCCAGGACACCGAGGGCACTGGGTGATGGTGACAAGGGGGGGGCACCGAGGGGAAGGGTGACGGTGCCAAGGGCACTGGGTGACGGTGACGGGGGGACACCAAGGGGAAGGGGTGACAGTGGCAAGGGTGACACCGAGCGCACTGGGTGAGGGTGCTGGGGGGACACTGAGGGTGTTGGGTGGTGGCACCCAGGACACCAAGGGCACTGGGTGACAGTACCAGGGTCACTGGGTGACAATGCCAAGGGGGACACCGGGTGCTGGTGACGAGGGGACACCGAGGGCATTGGGTGACGGTGACAGGGGGACACCAAGGGGAAGGGGTGACAGTGCCAAGGGTGACACTGAGGGCACTGGGTGAGGGTGCTGGGGGGACACCCAAGGTGCTGGGTGGTGGCACCCAGGACACCGAGGGCACTGGGTGATGGTGACAAGGGGGGGGCACCGAGGGCGTTGGGTGACGGTGACAGGGGGACACCAAGGGGAAGGGGTGACAGTGGCAAGGGTGACACCGAGCGCACTGGGTGACGGTGCTGGGGGGACACCCAAGGTGCTGGGTGACAACTCCAAGGGTGCCACCGAGGGCACTGGGTGCTGGTGCCACGGGTGCCACCGAGGCCACCGGGCGATGGTGCCACGAGGGACACCGAAACCGCCGGGTGCCGGTGCCACAGGGGACCCCCCCACACACCCCCCCCGCCCCTTTTTTACCCCCCCCAGCCCCTTTTTTACCCCCCCCAGCCCCTTTTTTCCCCCCCCCAGCCCCTTTTCCCCCCCCCCAGCCCCTCACCCGAGCAGCTCAGCCACGGCCGCGTCGTCCAAACCGTTCCCGGGCAGCTCCAAGCGGGCGAGCGCGCGGCCGCCCTGCGGAGACCCCGCAACCGTCAGCTCCGTGGGGACACCGGGGGGGGGGACAAGGGGACAACGGGGGGACACAGCCACTTTACCCGCTCCAGGAAGCCCCCCAGGGCGGCGGCGAGGGGCAGGGGGTCCTCTCCTCGCACGGAGCCAACGTCCAAGTGCTCCAGGGTGGCCGCGGGGAGGGCGCGCAGCAGCGGCTCCAAACCCGCTGCGCCCAGCGCGTTGTGCGCCAGCGCCAGCGCCCGCAGCTGGGAGGCTCCTTTTTGGGGAGGGGGGACACAAGGGGGTTACGACAACCCCCGGGACCCCCCAGGGAGGAAGGGGAGGGGGTGCAGGGGTGGCTCACCGGCCAGGCCGTGGCTCAGGGCGAGGTGGCAGCGGGGGGAGAAGCCGCAGGCGCGGAGGCGCAGGGTGCTGAGCGCGGGGCAGGAGCGCAGCAGCAGCGCCAGCGGCCGGCAGCCGGCGTCCCCCAGGGGGTTCAGGCTCAGGTCCAGCTCCTCCAGGCTCTGCCGGGGGGTGGGGGGGGTGGGGGGGGCATGAGGAGGGGGCTCAGCACCCCCAAAAATGACCCCACACTCCGAAACGCCCCCGAACCCCAGCATCAACCCCCCCAAAGCCCAGCATCACCTCCCCAAACCCCAGTATCACCTCCCCAAACCCCACCACCACCCCCAAAATAACCCCCAGCCCCACAGCCCAAAACCCCCCCGAACCCCAGCATTACCTCCCCAAAACCCCCCACCACCCCCAAAACCCCTCCCTATCCCCCCAAACCCCCCCAAAACCCCATCATCACCCCCCAAACCCCCTCCCCATTCCCCTAAACCCCCCAAACCCCCTCCCCTTCCCCTGAAACCCCCTCCCCACCACCCCAAACCTCCCCAAACCCCATCATCATTCCCCCAAACCTCACCATCACCCCCCCAAACCCCCTCTCCACCCCCCTAGACCCCTACCACCAGCCCCCCAGACCCCACCACCACCCCCAAACCCTCCCCCCATCCCCCCAAGCCCCCTCCCCACCACCCCAAATCTCCCCAAACCCCATCATCAGTCCCCCAAACCCCCTCCCTGTCCCCCAAACCGCCTCCCCACCACCCCAAACCCCCTCCCCATACCCCCAATCCCCCCCAAACCCCATCATCACCACCCCAAACCTCCCCAAACCCCCTTCCCACCCCCCCAAACTCCCCCCAAACCCCCTCCCCACCACCCAAACCCCCCCAACCCCCTCCCCATCTCCCCAACCCCCCCCAAACCCCATCATCACCCCCTCAAACCTCACCATTACCTCCCCAAACCCCCCCCACCCCCAAACCCCCTCCCCACCACCCCAAACCTCCCCAAATCCCCCCCAAACCCCCTCCCCATTCCCCCAAACCTCCCCAAACCCCCTCATTATTCCCCCAAACCCCCTCCCCATTCCCCCAAACCCCCTCCCCACCCCCCCAAACCCCCCCAAACCCCCTCCAACCCCCCTCATCCCCACCTCCCCAAACCCCTTCCCCCCCCCCCACTAACCCCCCCCCCCAAACCAACCCCAGGATGCTGCTGATTCGGGGGTAGAGCCGCGTGCTAGAACACCCCCCCCCACCCCCCAAAACCCCCAAAACCCCCAAAACCACCCCAAAAACCCAAAACCCCCCCCAAAAAAAACCCAAACCCCCTCCCCACCTCCCCAAACCCCCCCACCACCCCCCCCCCTCCCCAAACCAACCCCAGGATGCCGCTGACTCGGGGGTAGAGCCGCGTGCTAGAACACCCCCCCTACACCCCAAAAACCCCAAAAATCCCCCAAAACCCCCCCCAAAAAAAAACCCAAACCCCCTCCCCACCCCCCCAACCCCCCCAAACCCCTCCCACCACCCCCCCACCCCAAACCAACCCCAGGACGCCGCTGATTCGGGGATAGAGCCGCGTGCTAGAACACACCCCCCCCACCCCCCAAAAACCCCCAAAAAAAACCCCAAAACCCCCCCAAACCCCCCCAAAAAAAAACCCAACCCCCCTCATCCCCACCTCCCCAAAGCCCCCCACCACCCCCCCACCCCAAACCAACCCCAGGACGCTGCTGACTCGGGGGTAGAGCCGCGTGCTAGAACACCCCCCCCACCCCCCAAAAACCCCCAAAAAAAACCCCAAAACCCCCCCAAAAAAAACCCCAAATCTCACCCGCAGGGCGCAGCCGTTTTGGGGGGGGTCCCGGCGAGGTGGCCGAGCCCCCGCGCGCCCAGGCGGTTGCCGGAGAGGTCGAGGAGGAGGAGGGTGGGCAGGGTGCTGAGGGCGGCCCC